>NC_054556.1:6100776-6253276 GCF_017654505.1 Polyodon spathula | reverse complement strand
CTGGATGGCACATTTGCAATTCTTCCATGCTTGCAATTGGAAGAATTGCAATTTTGTCTAATTGAGCACTGCGCTTCATCAACAAGTGCATTGCTTGTCAAACACGATAAAGAGGATATATTGTAGCTGCTAAAGTCTTGACCATACACTGACCATGTCCTCGTGATTAATGGATTGCCAGGTTTCTGTCACTACCTGGCTTCATAATCACAATAACAATATCAGATTCATAAAAAGATGGCAGCAGCCTGACTGAGCCCTATTATCTAGTGTTTTTATATAGGTTTCTAGTGGCTTTGAGAGACACTGTCCTTCACATCCCCACTTTATTGCATTGTATGTGTCCCTCGGGCTACAGCAGGTTTGCAATAGCTTTGTCAAGAAAAGGGAAGGTTTGACAAGGGGAGTCGATGATCTGTTGGTAACACTGCTTTCGACAGCAGCAGCAGAAAATAGGTTGGCTTATTTCTTTTTTCACACAGTAAAATGTCATGACACAGTCGAGCACAGACAATGAGTTCAAGTGATGTTAAACTCGCTGGTGATGTGCCTTCATCCTGGAGTGGATTTGTGAATTAAGAAAGGGACACATATGATTAAAAGGTCATTTAAAATAATACATCTCACTGTAGCATTCTCCCGGTTGATTCATTTTTAATAACTACAATAGTGTATGATTTACTGTACCAAAAAAAAAAAAAAAAAAACTGTTAATAAATAAAATTGAACTATATAAAAAATCCTATTCAATATATTAAAAACCCCAAAAATGTACATTCTGCAAAAGCCGACTCCATGTCTGTGAGTTGCTATGTTACAAATCCTAACCATATAAAATGTGCAATACAGTACCCTGTAGAGACAATTACACGGAGGACATGTTTAAAATGAAAATCGTTTTTCTCAGATTAAAAGATTCTGTACTTTAAAAAAAAAAGGTTATTTTAAAAAATGTAAATATGCACTTGATACTTAGATGATTTAAGGTAGTGTAAAAGGATTTTCCTGTTTCATTGTGTTTGAGAGATTTCAAGGTGACCGAAGTAGTACGTGCCTGTTAACGATTTAGAAAAAATCCCCTTGAGGGAGAAATTAGTCTTCCTGGGCACTTCACAGACAGACCACTGATTGGCTGGCTTGTCCTAGGTCTCAGTATGAGTAAAAAAAAAAAAAAAAAACAATCACAAGCATAGATATGTCAAAGTCTGCTCTAGAGCTGTGCTCATACAAAATAGCTTCATCTAACCTCAGCAGGATACCAAAGATTACCAAAGATTATCTGTCTGCGCTAATAATACAAATGACATAGAAGTATGTTGAGCTTTCAAATATTCTCCAAATATTTAACTCGTATTTGTTTTTTTTAATTGAGCTTTCTTCTAACCATTAAATGAACCGTTTACATTTTCTAAACATTATACAATAGCCTGTTTCCTATCTGATCAATAACCTTTTGCTGGGATTGCATTGGCCTTCTGGAGCTTCAAATACAACAGCATTTACAGCATTGGTTTACCTCTGAAAATATATTTGCGTGTTAGTTTTAACTCCAGCAAGCAGGGGGTTGAACAAACAGAATTATTGTTTATTGTTTTCAGTATATTAGGAAGTTTAGTGTATCTTTGTTGTTTCGCATAGATGAACTAGTACAGTATTTTTATGGTAATACAGTCCAAACATATGTAGTATAACTAAAAAAGCCACATAGTTCTAATAAAAAATAGGGTTGGTGTATAATATTCTATATACCTGTATATAACATTGTATATTAACAACACTGTATTTCAAAGACTACACAAAGACTTACATTATCTTTCCAAGGATAACATTAAAGTCCAATACGTTTTACAAACAGATGAGGGCGCCCTCTTATTATGCAAAGCCATGTGACTTGCTGCAACGCTGCAGTATCATTACAGCTTTTTTACACAGCTGCTTGTGATGCTGTTTCCACGACATGCAATGCAAAACACCACACTCCCGTTTATTTGCTGTATTTGTTAAAGGGATTGTGTGAAAGAGACACAGTGGTCAACAGACACGAAATGATTTGTGGAGAACGCCTGTGGTAATGAATGACTTCCTAGTTGATTTATTTTGTCTGTTCTAGCCACCGTATTCCCCAAAAACGTGATCGCTAGATTGCTTGAGTGGCATCCCAGAAAGTGGTCCAGTATCAATTATACCAGCAACCGGTCATTTCTTTGAGAAATGTGGTTTATTTTAAATGAGTTCCAAATTGAATTGATTTAAGTGCAAGAAATAAATAATGTAAACAAGAAACCTATTTAAGAACTGCATCTAATCCAGAGACAGTGTCTCATATATATGCCGCCCTGTTCTCTCTACACTTGAATGATGTCATCTCTCTGGAAGCAGGATTGGAGGGTAGTTAGCCGTCTCGTGTTTCTGTTCATCCATCCGAACACCTGCGTTTAATATGAATGGATCTACAATAAAAAAACATGAAAAAGTCAAACCTTTGGGATTACTTACACACACACACACACACACACATATATATATATATATATATATATATATATATATATATATATATATATATATATATATATATATATATATATATATATATATTTGTAGTACTGTCAAAGTATCATGAAATTAAACACACGTTATGTTATATGCAGCGGAACCTATTTCAACTACGAATCACAAATACAAAACCGACTTCTGATTCACTACCTGCTTTTATTTCCTAGCCAATTAAAAAAAAAAAAATGGCCAGAAAACTCAAACTGCCTAACTCCAGTCAACGTGATTAAGTCAGATTTGTAGCTTAATATCAAAATGGCTAAACTAAAAAAATAATGTTAATGTTTTTTTTTTTTTTTTTCTCTATAGAAAATTGATTCTTAACTAGATATCTGTTAATCAGTTCCAATACCTGCAAGTAAAATACATGCATACATACATGATGTATAGAAAGATGTATTATTAGATGAATAGAGCACAAACAACTGCACAAAAGGTCAAATCTTTTTTTCTCCACAGGAATACAGGGTTTACCAAACCAGTTGTACAATTCTGCTTCAGTAGCCCTCAGGCAAGTTCTTTTCATGACTTAAAGGAAATAACTCCCTGTCGGGTTGTTCCCTGGGCGATACCTTACAAGCCCTGTACAAAGGAACTGCCAAGTGCACTGACAAAGACACACAATATAGAAAATAGAGGGCTATATGAACACCACACTTCTTTCTGTACACGTTTTATCACAGCAGACATGATGCCATAGGCACAAAATCTGTTCTGGGTCCCAAAATAATCTCTCAGTATTAAATCATTCAGGTAAATCTGCAACATGAAACCTTCTTTTGTATTGTGTACAAGGACTACAGCCTTTATTCTATATAGAAAGGTTGACAAAGGGGAATATTGCGATTTCAATATGCTTAACAATGGTGCATTCTGGGATCTGTGCTTTAACCTTGGCTATAGGTTATTTTTTGTGCTCCAGTTCCTCATGTCTAAATGTAAGTTTCTAGTAGCTTTCCATTTTATTTTTTATTTTGAGCGTGACGCCAAGAAAAGGTCCAGAACATGTTGTAAAATAATTTGTCAATGGAAAGTAACAGGTGCAGAGTGACTTCCTGACTTCCAGACAAGGCAGGGGTATGCACGAAAAGACCACAAGCTATTTTAAGCAGCTGGGCAAACTCAGAAGATAAATTAAGTCAAAGTTTAAAAATGTTTTAATCCAACTCTTTTCTTTCAGTTGGACAACCCAAAAGCTACATTGCCGGTCACAGACAATGGGTGTTGGAGATAACCACACTGCAAATACAATACTATGCAAATCAAAACGGTTCACTTCTAAAGTACAAGCAAGCAAGTATGGAAATGTAACAACTACATTTTCACAGAAACAGTTCAATACATATTCTAAACCCATCCAGTGAAACTTTCTTCTAATGATTCTAACAAGTCCCCAAATTTGTAAGACGAATAAAAATACGTAGGCGTTGCCAGCCGATTTTTCTGCAATGCTGGCTATGATTGCACCAAATGATCCAAAGGGAACTTTGCTATTTATACCAAATTAAAAAGGTTGAGCTTCAATTACCTCACATTCCCACAACACTTTTATGTTTAGTTCATTTTTTGCCAAACTGTAAAGTGGAATCATGGACCTTCACCATTAATACAATCAATTTAATTTCCAATACATGCAACTTAAAAAGACATATACAGCTAGTAACACAACATTAAAAAGGCATTTCATTAAGCTGTTGGTATCAGAATTTTTTTTTTTATAAGAGATGAACATAAATAAAAGGGTTAAAAGCACTAGAGAACTTTTGAAAATTAACTAAGCTTTATTTCACCACCCCAATACAAAATATTTATTCTATAAAACCAAAAAATAAAATTATATTACTTGCCTTTAAACATGGCATGCTATATCATAGATACACTGCATTTAAAAACATTAGTTATTTACACATAAAAAATAGTATTGTAGACAATTTAAATTTTGTTTTCAAGAGTCATCAATATACAATATGAATATACAATGTGTTAATAGGTGTTTTAACATACTAGTAGGTCATTTACAAAGTTGTAAAGAATAGGCTGAAAATGACAATACTAAGACTGAGAAAAGAAAAAAAAATGTCACAAATACTACTATTTTAGAACTATACTAAAATGACATTTAAAAAGAAGTTTGTTACAGTAGAAGGATGGCAGTGCTGTCTAAAACTGAAACAAGAACTATATTCAGCAATATGATGGCTATTCAATTAAAAAAAGAAAAAAAAAAAACCCCTGAAACACTGTGCTTGAAGCCGCTCTACAGACACTTTCCAATGATCAGCACTTGACTTCCTCATTAATCGCCCTCAACTGAACATGATAACAGCAAGAGCAAAGACCCAGCTTATCTGAAGGCTAAAAAACTTGACACAAGTCACTGAAAAGTCTGGAAGAATCGGCTATATATTTGCATTTTATTTGTTAGCTGTATATGGTTATACTGTAAATACCGAAATAATGTAGTTAGCCGATGGGCTATGTTTACTAGCAGGTGGTACATCCTTGTCGCTTGGGGTATATCCACACTTGCTGTGGCTTAGATGATGCATCTTGGAGCGCAAACGCAATGGTGCAACAAACAAATAAACATATCATTTAGTTAACTGACTATCTTCTGGGTTCACAACTCCAATAACTCCTGGTTTAACGAGGCTGAATCAAAAGATACAAACCCTCAAACACACAGCTTTATAGCTGCTTATTCTGTCATTAATTAACCACGTGATCTGCACATACAGTATACCTGCAGGCATCAACAGCATAATTATTGCATTACTGCTTTCACCATGTCTTGTTCTGTGCCAGGGTGAAAATCCACCCCTTTTGCTAGATAACCCACATGATTACCTAAAGCCAGGTGACTTTTATACTAGCCCTGTACTTCTTTCTTTGACCAAAAGAAATGAATCCAAGAAATGAATAAAAAGCATATTTAAATTAGAATGTAAATATAAAATACTATTACAGCTATTTAACAAATACTTTTTCACTCCATGTATCTCAAAATTCCAGGTATTTTATGATCTATTAATGGTGTAAAATGTTTAGTTTTTTTTGTTTGTTTTTTTGTGATTGATTACACAGTTAAATAAGAAAAAAACAAACAAACAGAATGTTATATTCTTATACCCATTACTGCTCACATGTAAATCACTCTGAATCAAAAAGCCATATCCATTTCATAAACTAACTTCAAGGGCATTAACAGACAAGCAGTTACACCAGAATACAGAAAGACAGAATCTAATAGATACATCAAGAGCCTGAAGAGACAATCAAAGGGCTATCTAACGACTCTTAAACCAAGATGTAATTTATGGACTATTTAATGCACACTCTACATGCTTATCCTTCAATGCCTTACTTCTCCATAGATCAAAAGTTCTTCAAATAATTCACCACCACTTGCTCAGTGAATCCTTTAGTTCGTCAGACTCCCGGCAGGAGATTTTCAAAAGCCAACTGCCAGCCCTGCTCAACACTTCTTACATCCCAAATTCCCTTTCAATAAAGATGCAGTATATTGTGCTCAGGAAAAATAACTTCAAAACTAAGCTCCAAAGACAGTCCACCTTCAAGTAACATCTGAGTTCTGTCTTCTTTACTTGGAGCCCTTATTTAAAATGTAAGAAACAGGACCGGATTCAGGTATAGGACACTCAAGAATGCAAAAAGGTTACCCTTCTGTCATAGTACAGGCCTTGGGGAAATCCACCTTGAGTCAAACAGAAAACTTTAATCTGGTGGATTGTTTTTCAAAAGTGAAATATTTTGGTGGATCTGTATAAAAGAGCAATTTGAAGAAGGAAGTACTCTAGAAATGCACGTTAATATACAAAGAATCAAATACATACTGGGATCCCAAAATGCTGGGATTTTTTTTTTAAGCAGGTGACAGGCATACGGTTTCTCTGTGTTGTAGAATATAGGTGAAGTGTGTGCTCTGATTGGCTGAAGGATCCTGAGCAGTGTATAATTCACAAATATATTGAAAAACATAAAATCAATCCCCCACAAACCAATGTATTTAAGAAAGAGGAAGACCTATTCATTTCAAAACTAAAATATAGAACAGCAGCATAAAAAAAAATACATTTCATTATTGATCTCATTTAAAAATACAAGAGGCTGTTGCACAATGTGTCTCAACCAAAACAAAAATATGGCTTTCCTGTACAAAATATTACATTTAATCAGTGAGCAGCATTTTTTACTGCAGATTTATAAAGTTGAAATCCTACACTGTACCTTAAAACACACACTTTCCAAATGTAATTTATGCACCCACTACCCTTCAGGAGGGTCAAATAAAAGGCAACATGGCTACTGTTCGTTAAAACCGGACAACAGGAAGTGATAAATGCTTAATAGGATTGTTATGGGTTATTTATATGAATAGTCACCTACTGTGTGGAACGTAGTTATTCCACAAACAAAGCTGTCCGAATAACTGAAGGGGCAAGAGCGTTGTTATCCAACCTGCAGCGCTGAATACAAAAAAGTTATTCCATCTAGACCTTATTAACACAAATGCATGTTGAGTACCATGAAACTCAACAAAACCCCAGAAAGAGAAATCCTGATGTTATGTCAATTGCCCATATATCTGGAGTATGTAAGTGAGTCTCTCTCACACACATTTTAAATTATCAGATCAATGCCTGAGGTGAACCGGTATACCAGTTAAGCACACTTTAATAAAAACTAAACTTTTAAACATAAATCTAGATTGTGATAGTGTAAACAGTGTGTTGTGAGGAATAAATGGGATTGGGTTTAGTACAGATCAATGAATTATCCTCAACATCGGAACAACTGTCCTACAAAGTAATCAAGTACACATATAGATCTCGCCCCCTTTGAAACAGAATCGTATACTTCATTGGTCCCTACTAGAAACATGTCAGATATAATGTGCAACTGCACATGTTCAGTGCACCCCATTCATTATGCATTGAACATGTGGCGCATCCCTATTCAAAGCATCTTCATTATGCTGCAGCTGTGCCAAGTCCTCCTCCCATAACCTGGCATTCTTTCGGATTTCTTCCAGCGAGTATTCTTGAACAATGGTCCCGTTCTCAAAAACCGTGACCAACATGTCCTTGTGAGAAAGAGAAACAAAATGCAGTTTTTGAAACAATCCAAACGCATAATTATTAATTTTGTTCTTTTTTGGAAATAAAAATAAAAATAAAAAAAAATAACCTGGCGACAGTTTGGTGATTAATATGCACTGTACTGACTGCAGGTTTAAATGTTTACTCAAACCTATTCATTGAAAGGCATGAAATACCTTACAGATACTTACACTAAAAGGATTTTGTCTCTGTCATGTGCACGCCATTGGAAAAGACCACCGATACCCTTGGTCTCGGATCACTATAGCTCATTTAAAAAGTTACCAACCATGTAAATATTTAATAACTTTACCTCCTCAGGCTTTCCATTCCCTCGCTCTATGGTTTCTATAAACCCATTTGAGTTTCTCCTTAAAGACAGCCGACCTCTCTTTGAACCTTTGGATGGGTCCGTGGCTGGCTGCTTATACACATCCATCTGGTAAGAAATAAACAGATACATAAAATCAACAGGTTGGGCCATAATGGCGCTGTATAGGACAGTTTCATAACCTAACCATGCCACTAATTTTGTTTGCATTAAACAATACAGCATTGTAAACACATGTGTATTTATGTATTATTTTTGGGATGGGAGGGCAGTCACTTCCTAACAAAGCAGTACAATCCTATAGCTGTATTCTCTATTTTTTTTCCCTGGTGGTCTAACTTCTGATATTTCTAAGTTTACAATGTTGTTTCACTTGTGTCTATTTGTTTTGCATACATTTTCCCTAGATTTGATTTTTTTATGGTAGGTGCTGTTTTACTATATCAGGCTGTGTTTGAGGCTTGTGAACATGTTGCTACATTTTACTTTACTCATGCTTTAAGCGAAAATCTTCCCTTCAACTTATTATTAAAAAACAAACTTTTTGTAATGTCTACCTTACACCAAAGTGTTAAGGTCACTGCCTATTCAACATATCTATTGGTATCCAACTTGAAAGATTACCCCTTTTCCTTTGGTTTCAACATAGCTGCATTTAAAGGCGCAGTTCAGAGTGTCCCTGTTAATCTTCTGTAACAGAGCGCTGCCACAGCCAAAGATGAGGTTTTCTGAGCTCCAGCCCTCATCTTTCAGTTTTTTTAGAATCTGCATGGGTAAAACATTAAGGTTTATTTATTTTATTCATAACTGATTGTTGGACATTGGTGTAATGGTCCCCCATTACTTCTGGATCTTTTTCTGGAAGTTATCCAACTAAAAGAGAAGCAAAATATGTGGATGAAAGATGCTTTACAGAGAGAACCTACACACCTCTTCAATGGAGTGAATATCTATTCCATCTCCTTGTATGATTCGGATGCAGGAGGGAAGCAGTTTGTAGCCAACTGAATTCAATGAACTTCCAAAGGACTCTTCCAAAATCCTTAACACCTGAGTGGAGAAACACAGTTTGCTTGTAAACAACAAAAGCAACATCTTTTTCTTTTTTTTAATACACAGACAAAAAATAAAACAACAACCCACTGCACGTTGAGTGATAATTCATGACATTCAAAGCCTTCTGCTATAGTGCAAAATTCATACCACTTACAAAAGAATACAAAAAACTGCTGCATATCAAGTAAAATTTTATGTGCATTTGATTCCTTAAGCCATCTATCTGAAATGCTTATTACAGTTTTACAACATTAATAGGATTTAACTTTTTTTTTTTCCCCCAAAAGCACTGGAGCCAAACGTACTACAGATCAATTTGCAGTTTCATAACATTATGGTCTGGAGAACTAATTAAGGCAATTATATACTGTGATACGTTGTGATGTTTTCCTGGGTATCAAGACAGCCAGGAAACCTGCTGCAGAACATACTCAAAGAAGGCTGATTCCTTCCACTGCTGAAAAACAACATCAATTATGATCAAGGGTGATCAATTATGAGGCAACTTTTTTGGGCTGGAAACCACTGTTTCAGCAAAAAGTGAGACAGGATCATACATTCTGTTGCCTGCAGCACGGAATGATTGATATCAGCTGGAAAATGACTCATAAATAGCTGAAAGCCTGCACTGTCTGCTGAAAAGGGGAGTAATTGATTTGCATTTTACCCAGTCCTTACCTCAACAACAGTCTCTTGTGGATCCCCTGAATCAGGTCTAATAACCACCGTTGAGCCTTCCTTCCGCTCCATGACACGCTCCTTCAGCTTGTCCCCCCAGATGTGTTTGCAGGCCTTGAAAATGTCATAACTGTCACTGACAACGGAGATGGGACTGGAAGGGAATTGTTCCAGCAAATATTCAAAGGCTTCCTTCTCCCGGTTTCTGCCCCATGAGATGATGGTGCTGCAAGGGGAACACATGGAGAATGAATGCTTCAGAGAACTGTTCCAGGTGGCTTCCAGACTCTGATTCGCGCTACCTTACCTAAAACAACATTAGGTGGTCCAAGAATATTCCTAATCTGAGCTTGTGAAACCAACTGTATATTTTCTATTTTTTTCTCAATAGAAACACTGATGCTAAACCCTCTTCTGTAAAGATATGTTTTGTTTCCAAATACGATGGAAGGATTGGCAAGAATTTGTCATCTCTGAGCGTTTTATTAGTCATTTTTATTCTTTCGCATGATTCCTTCAAAGCAAGACTATAAATATTGTAGTCCTTCGAATGTAAGACTCCCTCAAAACATGTTCATGTACAGTAAAATACAGCTACACCCTCATAGAAGGCATCAGGAGTAAAATAATATACCATATTCCTTAGAATTTAAGACGCAGCCCAAATTTCCAACCCTCAATTTGAGGAAAAAATAAAAACATTAAATAAATATGAATTTACAAAGACACAACCTCAATTGTCCATACAGAGGCAGGTTGCGGCCATCTGCTATCACACAGAGCATTACAGTTATGCGCTGCTTCTCATTTCCAGTCGTGATTACTCACACCTGTTTTTTTGTGAACTGTGATATACACAGGGGTCTGATCAGCATTTCTGATCTGTCCAAGTCAAACGAAACATTGAAATTGTAAAAGCTTCTCTTCTAATTCCTCAGGAAGTTAATGACGTTTCTTTTAAAATGGCTGCCTGTACGTCACGGATGATTAGAGATCGGGCAGTGGCGGGTTTTTTTTTGTCTTTTCGCAGCAGCCAGTCACATTGCTGTTTGGTGATTTTAATACACATCACCTTATACTCATATTTAAGATTACCCACAAAAATTAAAGGAGCAAACAGAAAACATGGCGAAAATAAACATCAAAATCAAAAGTTAAGACATTCACCAGGTAGACCTTTTACATGTTCTTCAACAGATTGTGACAGCTGGTGAGATGCATTTTGTACCAGCTGTCTCCCCTTTAAAGCAGGTACCCTCATTTAAACTTCAGATTTGATCATTAGTCAGGTTGCTGCTCAGGTGATAAAATTGTGTTGTTGGCTTGGAAATCATGGCTTCTAATGATGCCAGATGGTGGCAGACAAAGATTTTTTGATTGAAGTCCAAACTGTCAGAGCTGTCAAATGCTAGAATTTGGGGATACGCAAGTGAAGCTGTTCAATTCGGTGTGATCCATTCTGTTTCCAGATTGTGGACACCTTATCAAACCCCAGGTTTGTACACTAGACATCCTGGACAAGGCCGTGGGAGAACAACCACACCAAGCAACGTCCAATATCTACCCAATATGGCACTGAGGAATTGCCTGTCCCCTTGCACATGGGCTCAATATCCACTTCTGGTCACTAAAAGCGACCAAACTAAGAAACACATTGCATGAGACTGAGGCCAAGAAGACTAGCTAGCTACTCAACTGACCGCACAACATGGAAGAGACCACCAACTATTCCCTTGATCTCCAAAACAGGCAGCTCCATCACCAGTCACCTGTTTTGGGGACTGATGAATCACAATTTCACCTGGCCTTCAACGACAGACATGCTTGAGCAGAGAGAGCAAGAAGAAAACGGTATGCTCCATCAACATCATTGAATAGTACTGTTTTGGAGGGGGACTCACTTCTATGTGTGGGGAGGCACCCGAACAGGAGTTTGCACAGATGTTATTGTCTTCTAAAGGGTGGATTTACAGGATTTTCACAGACACGGCACTGCTTGGTTGCATACACACTTTAAATTAACCAATCCAATGGTTCTTTACCTGTGTTCTGCTGCTGGGATTGAGAAACCCGCCATGGGGCAGCTGTAGTACTGCTGAGCCATGAGGAGACCTGCCACTGTGTCCGTGCTGCAGAAATTGACAAGATGGGCTGCACCACCCAGGGCGGCGGACTGTGAAGAGAGAAAAAAAACAAAACAATTTGCCACAAAAAGTAGAGCGGGTTTGAAATCAAAACAACACTTAAAAAATAAATTAATAATAGTAAAATAATAAAAGCAATAAGGTAATTCACCTTTTTTCACATTCTAATATAGAAGATACATTACTCATAAATAAACTCTGTTCCTTTCCTACTGTCGTGTTTCAAAGGTCACATTCTTGTAGATGCATAAGCCTTTTGAAAGGTGAAAGCAAGGCAAACATTAACCAGTCTTTGAAAACAGCAAGTGCACAATTATCAAATGTACAGGATGACTGTTCCAGGAATACATCCACACATTTTAAATTACTGATCCATTAAAGCAGTGGAAACGTCATCAATTTCCGCTAATGTTAATTACTGTATGGAACATAATGCATGCAAGGCATAATGTGTACCCTTTCACGTTACTGCAAGGGAACAAATTAGAACACCCTCTGGTTAGTAACAGCTAATACTTCAACACAAATTACACATCAGGAAATCGAAGGAGAAGATGTTAAAACGTACATGGATGCAGAATTGATTTTTGATTTACAGAATGCAAGACGGCACTCAGGTCTGATCAACAAGAGGTCAATATTCTCGAGTGTGGACCGTGGACGGGTGCTCCCAGGGGGCAGCGCACAATTGGCAGAGTGCCGCTGGGAGAGCTTAGGTCGGCCATGGCGTTCTCGGCTCACCGCGCACCAGCCACCCCTGTAGGCTGGCCGGGAGCATCAGGGCTTGCCTGTAAGCTGCGTTGTCCTCAGTGGTGGATCTAAATGCTAAATCCACCAAGAACTACTGCATTAAACAACTATGCCAAGCAGACTGAAAGAGTAAATTATAATACGCATGAGCAACATTTCATAAAAACTCTTCCCCACAGGGAAGGCTTCCCTACAAAAGAGACTGCTTTTGACATTACAAAAGCAGTTTTATTATCACTTAATTTGAAGCCCTAACAGATTTAATCTCATTCTTAATATAACAAAATATAACATATACAGTTCACACTAACTGAATTGCACTGAATACATCTGAGAAGAGACCAATATTTGAATTGCCTTAAAATGCAGTTCATATTTTAACCTATATTTCCAGATGATATGGTACTTTGTTTTTCATTATTTCTGTTTGCCTGAAACAAGTTTTTTTTTTTTTTTCCCTGAAATATATTTTGCTAATTTAATTGACATTCTGGACAGTACAATCAGCGGTTCTCATTTCTCCTCATGTACTGCCTTTTTGTTGCTCCATCAGAGTCGGCATTTTAATAACTGCTTATTTGAACCATATAGAGAGAGAAACAAATCAATTTTTCATTTTCACCAGATGCAACAGTGCTACAAAAACCACTGAGTGCCTAGAATGTCGAATTGTCTCTGAAATCTACTACCCAGGTACTATAGCATTATCAAGCACCGCTGCCTCCTGAGAAGGCAGTGGGAACATCTGGTGCATCAAAGCACACTGACTTCCTGTCAGATTCAAAGTCATCTTTATTATGGTAACAGTTGGCATGACACTTACATTCTGAGCCAGTACCAGCTGCACAGGCGAGACGCTTTGATTAAACTCAGCAAATACCTGACTGGATATCTAATGTAACAGGGGTCTAGACAACAAGCAGAGGAAACACAAATCACCAGAGAATATTTACTGTACAGTCAAGCACTCAAGCTGTTGGGTCTTTGCTTCTGTTCAGCTTATCTCTGAATTTGAATTTCTATGTGTGGCAGAGCAAAGCTCTGCCCTAAATTGGCAGGGATGGGGTTAACTTCCCCTACCTGCCTGGGTTTATTATGTTCAGGTGGCTGGGGTTGATTAGTTGATTAGGTTGATTAACGATCAATCAGCGCCCAGACACCTGATATAAAAGGAGGCCTCTGCTTCTCATTTGGGGGAGGAGGGAGCTGAGGAAGCAGGTTGGTGTTTGTTTTGTGGTTTTTGAATTTTCTAAATCCAGTGAAGGCATTGCCCAGCCTGGAAACTTTATTTTTGTGAGTTTTGTTTTTGCTTTATTTGTGTTTGAGTATCTGTTATTTTGCCCTTGTGCACTTTATTTTTGTTTATTTATAATAAAATTGTTATTTTTTTGAACTGCAGACTGTCTCTGGGCCTCTATCCACTCGCCAGCCTGCCACACTATGTTTATATTGTGTCGGCACTTACTTCGCAAACTCACAGAGGACAGCTTCAATGCCCTTTTCCTGTCATTAAATCAACCAGTTGCTTCCCCAAAGATAACAATTTGCAGGCAGTGACATGCTTTGACCATAAAGACACTGCTGTTGAAACAACCCAATAAATAAAAGGCAAACAGACTACCTGAACGCAAGACAAACACTTACAGTAATGCAGTATAATTAAATCTGGGAGTGTCTGATAAAAGGGCATGTTCAAGTTGTACAAACACCAGTTAGCAGTCAGCAGAGAGACCTATGAGAAAGAACCCATGACTGATTCATTTACATCGGCTCTATGTGCTTTCTCTATTAAATAGTCCATTCAAAACTACATACAGTAAAACTACTTCACTAGAATTAAACTAGAATCACCGTAAGAGTAAAGCAATTGCAGTCATTTCTCAATCAGTGTTAAAGTCCATGAACTTTCAAACCAAAAGGTTAACACTTAAATGAGAGTGTCAGTGACATGCTAAAAATAAATCCTACCCTCACACTTGAGAACAGCTAGGCACAAGGCTACAGTACAGTGATGTTCCTTCTCACAGAAAAATGCAGTAGATCCTCAATGACATTCTAGAACAGGGCTGTCAACCCAATGACATTCTAGCTACATTCTGTACTGTACAGCTCACTGAGCTCTACGATACGGTTCTTTTGACGTAGTGTTCTAGTATCCCATTTAATGCTGCTGGTTGATTAGTTCGGAAAAAAAAAAAACCACAAGGAATATATATTTAGATCTGATTATCCGCATGTGTTGAAAAGGAAATCCCAAGCTGAAATAAACAGAAAGTAGGTTTAAAGCTACATGGTGCACCACCCCTTTAGAAGCGCAAATGGATTACAAATATTCATCAGAATCTTACATAATATTAACCGCAATTATACAGGTTCTTGTTGTGTTTTAATACAGAGTGCACCACCTCTAAAGTATGCACAAAGTTAATTACATTTTAAATGTAAAGAAAATTAAAATCAATTTCCAAAACAGTCAGAGCACAAGAACTATAGTAACAAACAACCTGGCATTCATGCGATTAGCAAGGCTGGAAATATAGCATGCCATATTTTTTAGCATGCCATTTCTAAGAGACTACGCTGTACAAACACATTTGTTTTTGTTGATTACAGGATGACTTTCTGCTCCCTAAGGGACTGCATTCCATTCTTTGCGCTGTTATTACATATGAGAAATATACAGATATTTACTGTAGATAAAGATACATTTATAGTACAGTATTTAGCCTAAATAATCAAAACACACTTCACTTCATTTGAGACCATGTGACACACAACGACAGCTGCTGAAAAAACTGATTTTTCTTGAGGTGTCAAAAAACAAAAAAAACAACCTGAATCAACATGCTTGGTACTGTCCTTTCCTTGCTTGAGTTCAAAGGGCAATGCACCGTTTTAACACAATAGCATCTGAGTCATAGACCATAACATTGAAGGAAAGGTCACCCACAATACAGCTTGCTGCTGATACCTCACAACTCATTGATCAAGTGAAGGACATTGCACGTCACACACACACACACACACACACACACACACACAAATCAATTCAACATAGCATAAACTCTCACACTGGTGTGGAGTGGCTCTGAAGTGAAATCAGACGCACTGACAGAGGGTCTATTTAAGATCTCTCCAATGGTAAATTTATGTTTTATTTAGAAATCTTTCCTCCTTGAGAATGTGGGAAGCACAAATAAAAATCAAAAGACAAATGGGGAGAGGCAATCACTACTGTATATTTACTAGTGCTGGGACGAACACAGGATTTGCATGTTCAGATATTCGCTCATAATTTAAATATGTGTTTGTTTTAAAAAGAAATAAAAGCCGTCATACTGAAAGACTACTACTTTAACTTCCAGCAAGACGTTACACTATGTAACAAGTAATATAATATCCCAGGAGTGAAAAATATGCTGTGTAGGCCTTACTTTACCCCAGTGTATTAACTACAAAACAAAGGATGCCAAATAGCAGTTCAAGTTCTACGTTATTTAGTTTATTCCCGAAATAAATGGTACATAAAGCTGAAACCGCATTTTATTTTTTTTCCTTCCCTAACTCAAGCTAGTTTCATTCGACCGTGAAACAGCGGCCATCGACACGTTTTCATAAAGTAACAACATGAGGTTTACTTGTGCCTTTCTGCAGCTGAACAAGCAAACAAAAACTGAAATTTTGAGTTTATTTTGTTTCACCCTTTAAAAAAAACGTGGAAATCCCCCTTTTTTTTGTGTTGGGAAAAAAAACTCAATCATTTTGGTTCTAGTCTTACATTGCTTAGTCTTTCAGTGTTGATCTAGTATATATATATATATACGATAGACGATATATCTATATATTATATTGATAATATATATATATATATATATAAATGATAACCTCATAACCTCATTTCTCTTTTTCTAGAACTGCTTCTGTCTTGAGTAGATGGGTGTGAGGACTGAACAGAAGGTGTCTGATTTTATAAAATTGTCAACTTTAATCAAAACAAAAGCAATCTGCTATAGTTATTTAGCAAGAGAAGAATAATATAATGGCCTAGCCGATATTATATTAGGTGCCTGGAACCACAGGCAATTAATAATGCATGTTTGTATAAAAGAGATTTATTAGCGTAGTCACCTTGTGTATGGCAGGAATGTTTCTGAGGCGTTGTGGCAGAAATTCAAATGTAAATACACATTAAAATTATTTAATATTACTTTCTATTGATTCCCAGTTGGCAGTTCATGATGAATTCTGCCCATATCCTACTCTTTTTTTCCAGTGATTCATACAGCTATGATCAGTACTGAAATAACGATCGCAACACTGTACTGATATACAAATTAACATTTTCTAAATCAATGTATTCCCTGGGGTGACAGTTTTATATTGCTATGCTATTGCTGAAATAGAATAAATTAGCCCCATTAGTCTCATTGTTATTACTGTAACTGCTGTGATTATAGCTGATTACTTCTTCAAACGGAATACTGAAAATTCTAACATTTACTAGGGGTGTGACTGGCTAAACCATCTCTTAAACTCACACAAGAATTGTTCTGTTCAGAGTGTTCAGCACCTACCTGTTTCTGGACGAAGACAAAGAGCAACACAAGAAGTGCACTGCGCTCCATATTAAACAGCACAGGTTTGACAGGTGGCATACTATTTATGTTACGTTAGGATTTTACTGGAGACTGCAAACAGCATATAAACAGGAAAAGGTAACAACTGTTTTGTTCTTTATTGCATGTCTCCCCAACCTCCTTTTTCTCAATAACAAAACAGTAAATATGATTCCCCCCCGCCCCCAACTAAAAGCTTATGCCTCATCTCCATGAAGGATCATTCAATGCCAAATACCTAAAAGGCTGATTATACTACTGTAGTTTATTTCCTCACTACAAAAAGCTACACACACACACACACACACACATAATTTTGCAGGAAACCAATCCAGAGGGTTCTTTTATTGTGCTGCCTCTGCAGTTTACAGTCACCAATATACAGTGGCAAAACAGGGCACACACTAATAAATACCAAAACAGGACAGATTTCCAATTTAGCCTTCTAGTTGAGACAAAGAATAAAAGCAATTCAGAGAGATAAGAATGCTGCTGCTTGCTAACTGCCTTGTGTTTGTGAAAAGGTATGTTTCCCCCAAGAAAATAAATTAATAATATAATCTGCTGATTCCTATTCCCACACCAGACTTAAGTGTACAGTACTTGGCAAGGCCATGGTCAATCTGGCCTATCTGCAGTGGACAAGTGAGGGGGAAGATATAACAGAATGGACAACTAGAAAAAATTAAAACCAACATGAAGACTTAGAAACGAAAGCTGCCAGTATTAACAACCAATACATGATTGACCCCATCTGACTTCGGAATGTAATCAATATTTAATCAAATACAATTCAGAAAATATGGATTCATATCTTTTAAAAAAAACTGTTGTTGGTTTGGGTTGAATTGAAAAGACAGTGCAGCTGATTCAATACTAGCATTAATTCAATACTGCATGCACAGTTGATTCAATCTTTTTTTTTTTTTTTAAAAGGAACTAATGTATTATACCTTGAAGTTTAATGCTGTACCATACAGTACCTACATTTCCTCGAAAGTTTTTTTTTTATTAAAATATATTTCACTTGAATACTGTCTTGTGAATAATGAACACTGGCAGAGCTGCGGCTGTTGGCCTTTGAATGGATTTTGAGGTATTAAGTGTGGACTTTGGTATCATCGTTGCAGCCACGATGAAGCACATCCTTACCTCTTGAGAAGAAACACCCCTGTAGCCGAAATCATGTAGTTTATACTCCAGCCCGTCCAGGCTTCCTGAAGTCTCCTTCAAATACTTTGCCAAGATCTTCTTAAACTCCCAAGAAATGGTTGCCACAGTGATGGGATACCACATCTGGACTAGCATAGTCTGGAAAGGAACAGAAGAAAAATCCAGGATGCATGGCACAACAAAAGCATACTGAACCTGGTATGACCATATACATATAAGGAAGCTTTAAATGAAGATACATATCAATACATTTACAAATATACTAAATGTATCTATATATTATATATATATATATATATATATATATATATATATATATATATATATATATATATATATATATATATATATATATTTAAATAAGAGTGATGGGGACGAATATAATATTTGTGGGTATACACTGCATAGGAAAGACAGGCAGGACAGAAGAGGAGGTGGGGTAGCGCTATACATAAGAAACAGTCTTGAAGCCCAGGTGTTAAACCTGGACAAAGAAAATAAAACCGAATCAATATGGGTCAGAATAACAGACAAAAATTCAAAGGGCATAATAATAGGAGCATGCTATAGACCGCCAGATTCAGACGGTGAGCACAATAATCTGTTATACAATGACATTAGAAATGCGTGTAGCAAAGGAGAAGCCATACTAATGGGGGATGCCTTGATTTAGTCTTTTCAAATAACGAAGATAGAATAACTAAAACAGAGGTCAGAGAACCACTGGCAAACTCAGACCACAACATGGTCTCATTTGAAGTGTTTTTTAAAACCCCAAAAGTAATGACTAAAGCTAAGGTTTACAATTTTAGAAAAGCAAACTATGAAGGTATGAAACAGAGACTAACAGAAGTAGATTGGAGTAAAATAGAGAAAACACCCACAGAAGAAGGATGGTTGTTCTTCAAAAATGTAGTACTAGAGGCGCAAAACAATTACATCCCTAAAGTAGACAAATCTAAATGTAAAACTAAATTGCCAAAATGGTTTAATAGATCAATTAAAAAAAATATTCAGCGAAAAAAGGCACTTTACAGAGCATTAAAAAAGGACCAAAAAGAAAGTACGCAGAAAGAGTACACAGAACTGCAAACGCAAGTCAAAAAGGAAGTTAGAAAGGCCAAGAGAGAAATAGAAATGAACATTGCTAAGGGAGCTAAAACCAATTCCAAAATGTTTTTCCAATATTACAACAGCAAGAGAACATTCAAAGAGGAGATTAAATGTTTAAGAGATACAAATGGCAAAATCGTAGATGAAGAAAAAAAAATAGCAAATATATTAAATGATTACTTTTCACAAGTTTTTACAAAGGAAGATACTGACAACATGCCCCACATGTCATCCAGTTCCTATCCAGTTTTAAATAACTTTAGCATAACTGAGGCAGAAGTGTTAAAGGGACTAGGAGCTCTTAAAATAAACAAATCCCCTGGGCCGGATGAGATCCTCCCAGTAGTACTCAAAGAAATGAAAGAAGTAATTTACAAACCGCTAACCAAGATCATGCAGCAGTCTCTTGACACAGGGGTGGTACCGACAGACTGGAAAATTGCAAACGTATTACCGATCCACAAAAAGGGAAACAAAACTGAACCAGGTAACTACAGACCAGTAAGCCTGACTTCTATTATATGCAAACTTATGGAAACTAAACTAAGATCCAAAATGGAAAATTACCTATATGGTAACAGGGTCCTGGGAGATAGTCAACATGGTTTTAGGAAAGGGAGATCGTGTCTAACTAACTTGCTTGATTTTTTTGAGGATACAACATCGATAATGGATAATTGCAAAGCATATGACATGGTTTATTTAGATTTCCAGAAAGCTTTTGACAAAGTCCCGCACAAAAGATTAATTCTCAAACTCAACGCAATTGGGATTCAAGGAAACACATGTACATGGATTAGGGAGTGGTTAACATATAGAAAACAGAAAGTACTTGTTAGAGGAAAAATCTCAGAATGGAGTGTGGTAACCAGTTGTGTACCACAGGGATCAGTATTAGGTCCTCTGCTATTCCTAATCTACATTAATGATTTAGATTCTGGTATAGTAAGCAAACTTGTTAAATTTGCAGATGACACAAAAGTAGGAGGAGTGGCAAACACTGTTGCAGCAGCAAAGGTCATTCAAAATGATCTAGACAAGATTCAGAACTGGTCAGACACATGGTAAATGACATTTAATAGAGAAAAGTGTAAGGTACTGCATGCAGGAAATAAAAATGTACATTATAAATATCATATGGGAGATACTGAAATTGGAGAAGGATTCTATGAAAAAGACCTAGTTTTTGTTGACTCAGAAATGTCTTCATCTAGACAATGTGGGGAAGCTATAAAAAAGGCTAACAAGATGCTCGGATACATTGTGAAAAGTGTTGAATTTAAATCAAGGGAAGTAATGTTAAAACTGTACAATGCACTAGTAAGACCTCATCTTGAATATTGTGTGCAGTTCTGGTCACCTCGCTATAAAAAAGATATTGCTGCTCTAGAAAGAGTGCAAAGAAGAGCGACCAGAATTATTCCGGGCTTAAAAGGCATGTCATATGCAGACAGGCTAAAAGAATTGAATCTGTTCAGTCTTGAACAAAGAAGACTACGTGGCGACCTAATTCAAGCATTCAAAATTCTAAAAGGTATTGACAGTGTCGACCCAAGTGACTTTTTCAGCCTGAAAAAAGAAACAAGGACCAGGGGTCACAAATGGAGATTAGACAAAGGGGCATTCAGAACAGAAAATAGGAGGCACTTTTTTACACAGAGAATTGTGAGGGTCTGGAATCAACTCCCCAGTAATGTTGTTGAAGCTGACACCCTGGGATCCTTCAAGAAGCTGCTTGATGAGATTCTGGGATCAATAAGCTACTAACAACCAAACGAGCAAGATGGGCCGAATGGCCTCCTCTCGTTTGTAAACTTTCTTATGTTCTTATGTTCTTAATATGTATATTTAGAATGTTTATAACGTTTTCATTTATAATTTAGCACTCTGAGTATAACTGACATTATGTAGATTAGTGTAGCTTAAAGTCTTTGACTTCATAAAACATTTTAATGGAACTGAACACTAAAACAGGTACACTTTCCACGACAAAAAAAAAGGTCATAATTCATATCCGCATAGTCGTTCCACTCTGAATGATAAAAACATCTTAAATAGGAGGAAATAATATCCATTTTCTGTACATCTCCAGTGGTCTAAAAAGAGGTTTATTCAGTTTCTCTGATTGTATGAGTGTTTAAGATATGGCTGAACAGTTTAAACATTATTACATTTAAAAAAAAAAAAAAAAAAAAAAAAAAAAAGATCAATGAGAGACCAATCAAACCACGCCACTGCTTCACTTTCACCTGTGCCATGTCAGTGTGAGAAACAGAGAGAACTGACAAACCTCAATATAGTTGGTGAGCCAGAAGAACTCAGGGTCTGTGTTCTCCACTGTGAAGAGGACGTTCCCACGGGGAATGATCCTTCCTTCAGGAATGGCTTTGATACGGATTGGAAGGCGACCGTCGTGTTTCTTAGACACAAAAACAGAAGAAAGTCAATTTAGTCCCATAATGTTCTGGGGAAAAAATACAATACAAATGGAGAGCATTTTCAAACCAGTTGGTCTAATAAACAGCAAATGGTCAGGTACTACTAACAGTACATACAACTATAGCTAATAAGTATAATTTTCTGCTATGCTGTAATATTTCTTATATCACAATTTCACACATTCACAAGCAAGATGGTGTAAAAAAATAAATAAATAGTTTTTACCTCTAGAATTCTTCTCCAGCCTTCTTCGTCAAAAATGGATTGTTTAAAATGCAACTGATAAATCAGTTTCGCCTGCTGAATCTTTTCTTCTGTTACAACCTGACCTACAGGAGAGACAAATCAATCGATACTAACAGAGGCGAGGCAACAATCCTGGGCAGCCACTGAAGTGTGGATCATTGAGTGTAAGCTAGATGAAAAAGGATGGCTGTGAATAGTCACATATAAGTGTAGTTGTCTCGAGACTAATCTATGGGCAGGATGGTAGACTCTAAAACGTACAGAACACACCTTCACTTTACAGAATCTGTGTTTTTTATAACCAGGGAGCTAAATTAATTTGAGGTTTACAATGTGTTTTTTTTTTTCTTTTTAAATGCTGCAACGTTCAAACCCTGTGCTCATGCCTCTGGTGCTGTAACTATACCTGAAAGATACTTCTTCAGAAGATACTGCAGGCCGAAAAACACAACCTCTTTGAACCGGTCTCCTTTTCTTCTGCGGCACTCAAAGTAAGAATACACTTTACTGATGTCTGGAGGGTACTGTTTGTAATGTGTGATCTGAAATGAAACAGCACGGTGGACAGAATCAAAACACCTCCTGGAACACACAGAACTTAATTATCAGATTAGTAGACGTCACATCAAATCGATGTTTTAGTTTAATTTTAATGTGACTTGTACATCATTGTTTCAGAGGAGAATGCAATGTTGTTTGCATATTTTGTATGGTTGCAGGTTTCCCTAAGTATAAATGCCTTTATTCATGTAACACAATACATATCTTGTAAAGAAAAATCAACATTCTTCAATACACAATTCATCACTTCACCATCTACCATTACCGTTATTGACTTCAAGGACTATTCCATTGCCACCTACTGTAGAAAGGAACATCTTATTGGTCAGATATCAAGACTGTTCTTGTTACCTGACGGCTGTGCAATGCACCTGCTAACCCAAAACATTCTTGAATCTACAGTATAAAAAAAAGACATATTGTTAATGGGAAAGTGCTCTAGCTTCCTTGCAACAGGAAAAGATGTGGTCAGTTTAATTTAATCTCAAGGTCACAGAACTGACAGATAACTAGGTGTCAGATGGGAAAGCTGGCACAGACAGAATCCTGTCCTGCACGCCAAAAACAGCAGGTCAAACAAAACAACAGGAGGGATGTGGGTGTGAAGTGGAACAGCCAAATGGCTCAACATAGATATGAACTGGACATATATCAGAGATGGACTCATTAGACTTTATTATTGACACCGTAAAAAGGAGGCATAGTAGTAGTACTGTAAATATTTCTTGCATTACATATAATTAAGGCTGAGGCGATTCATCAATTTATCGATAGTCAAGCCAGTGCATCATTTTTATGTAAATGTTTTAAGTAAAGTAAAGATTTTATTTTTTATTTCATTTGGAATCAGCAATTATTTTTTGCATTACGTGCCGAGCTTCTCTGCTCCCCTCAGGTGTGACTGAACCTGCATGTGATTGAGCTCACCTTCTCCCACCTGCCCCGCCCCCTGGGAGTGTTTACTGATGGGACTGCATCCATGCAAGAGTCTTCAAAGTAACAGAGCGAGTTAAGAGTGCTGCACTAGAATTACAAATACTGTATCGACCGAGCTACAGTGCCTTCCAATGCTTGGCAATTATTTTCTAAAGTAAGACAACAAGAAAGAAAAGTAAAGAAAGTAATGTGTGGGATACTCCAGTAACACAGCTAATTTGTGTGACCACTAAATGAGATGGCACCCTACAAAACTTCAAACATGAAGAAAAACATTGTTCCAAAAGTGTTTGGTCTGACGATTAAGCATCCCGGCAACGTCAGTCCCTAGTGAGCAGTTATTCAGTAATGCTGGGCATATTGTAAGCAAGTGCCAGTCATTGCTTAAATTAAAACAAGATTAAATTAAAATATAAGCCAAGGACTTCACTCGTTACTAAACTGCTGTGGACAGTGATAACTTTTTAAAATTAGTTTTTTTCTCTTGATTGATTGTTACTCTTTTGGGGAGATTTTGCTTTGACCCCCAGCTGGTACAAATAAACATGAATAAGGTTTATAAAAATATATTTATTTTTTTTAATTACTATATGCATAAACGGATGTAATCAATGTAATATGCATTATGTTTTTTAAAGTGTTACTAGCAATATTGCACAGTAATCCACAGCTCCACATGTATCACTTAGTTTTTTTTACCCTTTCATAGCATTGATTAATCAATGCATCGTATTTTTTGGAAAACAATATATCGATAGTGAAATTTTAGGCATTGCCCCAGTCCTAGCTATAACATATTTAACTTGGTACCAAATATAATTATAAACGTAAAGGGTAGCTAAATATGTTTTCCTTACAAATCTATGCCATTTCCCTGCCAGCAATAACTTATTTTTGACAACATCAGCACCCTAGCAACCTGTCCTATCATTTGCAAGTTCTATATCAACAGACAAGCAAAGGCACATTATCTCTGCTGCCTCTTAAAAGATTATCTTCACTCCAGGTTTACCCGAAACCACCTATGCTTGCATTGTTTTCATGCCCATGCTTTATGGTGTAGTAAGCTGCATGTAACTGTGTTCATTTCACAAATCAATGGACATCATTAACAGATGGTTACAAAACAATGTGGGGTGTTTTTTCAGTTCATTCCAAAGTAAAAAAAAAAAAAAAAAAAAAAAAAACTGTATTGCGAGTCACCTGAGCTAAGCAGTCACATCTTGACAACCAGCAAACTCCAGAACACATTATTTTACAAAAGAGAGGGACTGTACCTTGCAAAATGTATTTAAGCAGACACAATACTCAGGCAGCCAAAATATTCAGTCCCCCCCTATGTCGATAATTTAAAACCTCTGTCTGATGCCAAGAAACATAAAATGTCCTCCCCGTATTGTAAACAGAAGGGAAAAAACATGTTGTACTTTCACTTTCCTAGAAATGATAAGTGTTGGAACATTTTATTTAGATAAAGTTCATTATTGGTCTTGGAATACAACTCACAGAATGGGTTAAAGATTAAGTCACATTCTGGTTAAATTCCTACTTGGACAGTAAGTTGATAAAGATCTTTCTGACTGCATTTAAACTGAAATGTTCTTGTATCGCTCTGATCCGTGCTTGGAAAGAGGATACTTGCAAACTGGTGTCACCGTGTAACCTTTAAGATGTCTGCTTGTAACTCTGCAACTCAGAACTTTTATCTTCAATAAACTATACTTATCTGAAAGCCAAAACAAGCAGTTTGCAACTTTCCTTTTCTTTTTTCTTTTATGCCTTAAATTCAACAATAAGCTTAAATGGTATTTCACTTTGTCGACAGGCAATCAATGTAGCAAATATTTAAAGGAAAGCTTACTGTACCAAGGTTTTAAAATGCAATTTGGAATATGCTGATATTTCACAGTCTGCTTTAGAAGTCAATGTGTTGCTGCCTCCTGGTACAGAATCACCTTACTATGTTGCAGGTCAGTTTCACTCCCCAAGGTTGAAAAGGGATACCAGGAAGAAAAGGGGCCAGTGGTTAACCTAACAACAAGGTACTGGAAAAGATACAGATTTACAACCTTGGGGAGCACTCTTTGAAAGGACTATTAATTTTGTAATCATTATTCCTTACATGTTACTGTATGTGGTGAATTGCCTGAACTTTAGCCTGAAGTGGTTTTTGCACGATAGACAGTTTTCCCAGTCTTCGTAAAAATTAATACTACATGTACAGGGTCAAACTGATATAAAAAAAGACCAAAAATCAACAGCACACTGGTGAATATTGTGCCATTAAAAGTGAAAATGGTACAGACAAGATTCTGCTTTCCTGAGAGCCTGATCTTCTGAAAACAAAACCAATGTAGCATGTTGCACTTTGATTCCAATGTATCTTAGTATTAACAAAATAATAATAAATACATAAATAAATAAAAACTGCATTATTTGGGGTTTGGCTGTATTCTGTGGTCTGTAAGAACCAGAGACTACCCTGATGTGACTCACAACGTTATTGTATATTAAATATAACTTCACATAACCTGGGATGTTGCACATGATTGGTCAGTTTAACATGACCACACACCCACTGTTTTCCAAATAAGGAGTTAAGAATTGGGCTGGTAATTGAAGGACACCTACTTTAGTTTCCTACAGCAGCCATTTGATAATTGAACTATAATTAGCTCGTAGCACATCTACAATGTACAATTAGTGGGATTTAAAATAAGCTACACCCCACGTCATTATTAATATATCCATGCTGCTGTCTCTTGTTTCATTATTATTGTAAGCCCTTGTCATTATTTACAAAGGTAATTATACTATATACTGCACTGTACAGTAGCATCCCCTTCTAAAATAAGAGGTATACTGTACTTTTATATTTTGAAGATCTGGATCTCCCTTAGGTAATTTACACAGTTTGAGATGATGACTTCTGGTGGTGTTTGTGTTATCTGTAAAAAGTGTTAATGGTTGTGGCTGCTGAACCTCCTGCTGTAGCCCTTTGGCTTAAGGAATTGCAGTAAGGTTGACTGTAATGCATACAACAGATGGGAATGAAATACTGCAAACTCAGACACCAGTTACTCCCTCTAACGTCTCTCATCCACACCCCTTCCAACTACATGACACTGCTCTCTGTATTCTCTATAGCCTCTCTCCCGCCTTGTCCAAGTATTGTATTTGTACAGTCATTGTTTCCCTCATTGTTTCCCTCAACCGCTGAATCAGTCATTTCTTCAAAAAACAAAATGAAACTACTGTACTGGCTGAACTAGATCTACCTGTTAAAAGGTGTCAATTTTGTAACCAAATCCACCCTACTAAAAAAACTGGAAAAGTCAATGTAAAGATATGTACTATACCAAGACAGGACACAGATTGGCACAGTGAATCATATATAAAATGGCCACTAGCACCAACATAATGAATCACTTTACAGCACAGTATGCAGACTTTCCACCACTAGATGGGTATCCATTATCTTCAGTATACTGGGTAATGTTTGTAAATGACTGATGCTTCAAGAACAAGAATGAAAAAACAACAACAACAATGTGATTTACAGCTTTCATCAATCAACTAGTTTTGTTAATTCGATTATCCTTCGCTTTATTGTTGCAGTCTTGACTAATCAATGGGATCAATACTGCCTACGTTTCCATGCCATTATGACATCATTGGTAACACTGTGACTATATGATTACAAGAGGCAGCAACTGTGAAAAACAGCAACTCAACTGGCTATTGCACTATATCTCATGCCCAACCTCCACCCCTGTGCAGACAGACACAAACTCACACACACACATACACACACACACACACACACACACAAGCTCTATGTGACAGTTGGTCATTGCAAGGCTCTCACTAGCACACTGAATCAAAAAATAAAACCTACTTAGGTGTGGTATGAAACAGTTCCTTAAATTTCAGATTCCTTTAATGACAGCTACTAGAGTTAAGTCTCTTTTATCCTAATAGTTTTGACAATATGTTTTACTGTAATTTTACAGCTAAAAATGTTTTTTATAAATAACAGTTACTTAAGTGAACAACTTCAGTATGAAGATGTTGAAATTCTTGGAGCAATACAGACAACTGCATTTGGTTACAGTTACTGTACATTTCAATTTATTTTATTCCATCCAATTTATAAATCTGTGTTTGAAGATTAAAATAGCTATTATCGTACCTGGACAGACTGACGTGGAGAGAAAGTTACCACAGGAATTGTTGAGATGCATTTATAAATGCTCATCAGATCACACAGCTGAGCAGGGGGTGGGCCCACTGGCAGCTGTCAGGAGATGCAAAACATCCACTTAACCACAAAAGGCTCTTTTAAGAGCCACACAAATTGTTTTAA
This sequence comes from Polyodon spathula, assembly GCF_017654505.1. Classification (NCBI taxonomy): domain Eukaryota; kingdom Metazoa; phylum Chordata; class Actinopteri; order Acipenseriformes; family Polyodontidae; genus Polyodon; species Polyodon spathula. The sequence goes on along the minus strand of NC_054556.1, from coordinate 6,225,191 downwards.
AAAAGCTGAAAGTTTAAGATTTTTTTTTTTTAAAGTATGTATTTCAGAATGGGATAGGGAAACATTGCAGTTGGGGCAGAGCAATCAGAATGGAGAGTTTTGAATTGATTTCAATACTTATGCTTTTTGTCACTACTTAAATCAACGGTGTCCAATTGAGACTCATTCTAAATCTCACGTACGTTTCCCAAAAGGTCAACATTTACATAAATCTGGTTAGTTATTTTTATTACGTTAAAATGTGTTATTCTAGTGTTGTATCTACTAGTGACTTGACCCTTTTTAAAAAGAAGCACCAACACATGGTGATATGCTGTAATATGAACACTCCCATGTGACATGTTTTGACCAATCAGGAGAGTATTTACAATACCCATTTTATAATTTTGGTTACATCACTTCAGACAACATTCCATGAGGATCAACTGTTATCTAACTGACCAATCTTTATTGTATTTGGTATTCAGATCGCACAGTACCCAGCACTGAAATAACAGGCCCATTCATGCACATGGATCAAGAGGATTACTTGATCATACCTTTGTGTGATTATACTAATCCTTTTTTTAGGCATGTTTTCTGATTCAAATTGAATGACACAGCTTATCTATTCTTTTAGGTAAATTTATACACACACACACTATCTATTTAAACCACACAAGCTAATGAACCACATGTACAGGCTATATTTTCTTCTCAATTTGATTTCATAGACTATATGCATATTACACAATACTGAAAACTTGTTTGTTTCTGACTATTTTATTTACACTTACTATATAAGTATTGTAAATCCTGGTTCCAAACTAATCTATACAAAAAAATACAATGCACAAAGAAAAATACTAAGAGATGTTAGAGAGATCTTCAACTGGTAGCATTTTAAGGCACTGTAAACTGAAGTACAATACAATTTAAACAACATGTAATCAATTGCACGCAGGGATAGGCAATCAGTCTCACAGAATCTCCCATTTCCGTAACTTTAAATCCTAAAAGAAATTTCACTTGTTACATCCTGACAATTTCTTACACATTAGTTGTAGGTCTATATACAGTAAGTGTCTCTTCTGTGTACTGCACATTCCTCTTACACTATGTGTACAGTACATCACCTAGTGATACAAGTATGTGAACTAAGTCATTTCAACTTTAGGTTATGAAGAGGCCTTGGGAGTTAATATACTGTGTTGTAGTACTAAAATATTGTGTACAATACATTAATACAACATGTCACTATATTAATGTACACTTTAAAAACACGGAGTGAAATGTGTTGTATCAAACCAATCAAAGGCCTGAACAAGCCTTTCGATAACCATGACCTCAAGAACGTGAATATATACATGTGAGACAGGAACACATGCAATACTGAAATGCACAGGCTACATTATCTAACGTATAGGACATAATGAAATCACACACTTACAGTACACTACACACTGTCTGCTTTTTGACCGTTTCACTTTATGAGTCATGTGCATTTAATTTACTGTAGAGCTGAAACCAGTGACTAGAAGTAAGAGAGTTGCCTTTCTTTCTGGTCTCGGTTATCCACCCCCTGACATTTACCTGGAAACTGATCTGTGACATTTTGTACAAAATATAAAAAATGCAGAGCAGTGCACATATAGTATTGTCAATTATGTATCGTTTCTACAATGACTTTTACACCGATCGGATAAGCTTTACTGTGACATGCTGGTCTCTATAGAGATCAATCAGGTTATTATTATTATTATTATTATTATTATTATTATTATTATTATTATTATTATTATGTAGCAGAGGCCTTTATCCTGGGCGACTTAGTTCTTACAAAGTATCACATTACAAAATACCACATTACAGATAAGAGCAGTTACAAAATATAATAAAATCAGTAGTAAAATTCAAATGATTGAAAATAATAATAAAACAATAATTACAGTAAATAATTACGTTTGATACAGAGTACGACTAAAAGCAGTTAAACTTAAAAATGTTTAGTTAAGGCTAAATTCGATTAAGAGGAGGTAAGACAATAAATGGATAACGAACGATTTCAAATAATAGCAATTATAAAATAGGTGAACACGGTTACTTTTAAGAGTATCAGTACGGATTACACTATGTACGGTGGCAAAGTACAATGTTCAATTTTTTGTGTTTCATCATTTCAGTATTACATTTCCATATACAATGCATTCAGTGTCCAGTATGCACAGAAAAGTGTATATCCATTTCAGTATGCCGTGTATGCGATAAGTGCATATGCCACAGCAGGCAATGTACTTTTTAAAAGTCTAAAAAAAAAAAAAAAGACACAGTAATACAAAATGTACTTCTTATGTTATTCGTATATCACCACTAAAACGAAACTCAATGACGCAATGCTGACATGGAGCCAAGGTTTCTTTTCTTTAAATAGCACTCCCAGTACAGAATAACGCAAAGGGCAGTAACTTGCAACCTCAATCCGTACGTGCTGAAAATATCCCTTGTTTTGTAACACATGCCGTGCCATTGTCTTAACCTCTATCTACAATGTAGTGCCACACTGGTAACCTCTTTGCTATGGTCCCTCCCCCTTATGTACGTATAGTACGGCTTACCAAACAGCAAAAAGTACTGAATCTAGGAATTTGCAAACGAATGACTGACCAGTCTATATTTTCACATACAGACCAATATTCAATATTGTGCTGCTAGAGAAAGTAAAAACAATCCAGTAATTACTGTGCTTTTGGTCTGCTGTACAGCTGAACGAATGCAGTGGTCGGCACATAAAAATCACATTGCGATGACAATGAATTCTAATTTACCTTGTAGGAGTCAGTCGCCAGCAGGAAATTAAAATCATAAGCAGCCATGTTTTTCTTTTAGATTTGAATCCCGTTAAATGTCTCTTCAGCCCTGCGATTTTTATGTTTTTGATAATACAGAAAGTGCGACTTGTGCTGAGTTGAGCCGAAAATGTCCTACAACACAAGCCACGCCCCAAACGTCAGTGCTGAAGGAGAGGAGGAGCACTTCTAACCTTGGTACGTGCTGTTTGTACAGTATAATTTCTGTGAGGAGACAGAGACTATTTTGCAAGAGTGAGTGTTGAGTTTCGTTTCGTTTCTCTGTAAAGTCCAGCTCTGAGAAAATCACGTGTTTTGAATTAAGTTCAAGGTACAAATTCTAGGAAATATACGTAATGCTTGTGGAAGAGCTGGTTAAAAACAACAGTTCATTTTATTGGATGGTCACATGACTAAATTAGGCAACTTTTTAAATTTTTTTAATTAATTTATGTAAATCACACATATTATATTACATACACACAGTCGCTGACAAAAGTATTTGGGCAGTTAATAAAAATGAGAAAAACCACAAAGAAAGTGATTTCTATAATTTCTAATTGTTCTATTGAAAGATATAAATAAGAGATTCAGCTTTATAATAAAACAACAAATTAGTACATAACATGCATAAAATAAAAGAAAAATACCATGCAAAAACTAATGTCATACTTTGACAAAAGTATTTGGGCACCCTTACATTAGTATATTGTGTGCCCACTCTTTGCTTCCTTTAAAGCTTGCAGTCTTATTTTTTTAAATTGTATTTTGAAACCAGTTCCTGGCATCTTCCTGGAGGTATTTTTGCCCATTCTTCAACACATACAGCTTTGAGTTCAGCAATCAATTTTGGTTTCCTTTTTGCAACAGCAGCCTTCGTCAATCTACAACATCTCGATGGGATTAAAATCTGGGGACTGAGATGGCCAATACATAACTGTAATCTTCCTTTTTTTTTAGAAATTCCTTGGTAGACTTTGCAGAATGCTTAGGGTCATTATCCTGCTGGAATACAAACTTCCATCCAATAAGCCTTCTAGCACTGGGTAAAAAATGAGAGTGCAAAATGTATTGATATTTTGCAGCATTCATTGATCCTTTTACAATACAAAGGTCGCCAGTGCCCGAGGAAGAAAAACAAGCCCATACTATCTTTAAATTCTTCTCCTCTATTCCTCCAAACATATTGTTGCTTTCTTGGTGAAAAAAGTTATATTTTGGATTCGCCTGACAATAAAATTTGTTTGAAGAAATCATCAGGCAGCTTCAAGTATTCAATGGAAAAGTCCAATCACTTTTTTTTGTGTGTTGTTTTTAACAAAGGTTTGCATCTTGTTTTTCACCCATGGACATTTGTCTGGTTAAGGTATCGTTCGCTCATGAATTTCTTGACCATCTTCTCTCAATTCTTGTGTCAAATCTTTTGCAATAATCCGAGGATTTTGCCAGGCTGCTTGAATGATTCTTCTCCCAGTTTTTGCAAAAATCTTTCTTGGTCTTCCACACCTGGAGCTAGTTGCAGTAGTTCCTGTTCTCCTGTGTTTGTCAATAATAGCCACACAGTGCTTTTCAGTAAACTGAATCTTTCTGCTATTTTTCTGGTAGTTTCTCTTTTTTTTCACTGACATTTTGAGATCGTTGCTGTACTCTGTAGTTTTAACCATCAACCATTAATTTTTTGTTCTCATTGTTTTAAATGCCCAAATGCCTTCTGCCTACAACTGCATATATATATATATATATATATATATATATATATATATATATATATATATATATATATATATATATATATACAATATATAAACATCATCTGTAATGACAAACCCAGGAAGACCCAAAAAGCTGTCTAACAAGGATGAGCAATACTTGAAGATAATATCCTTAAGGAATAGAAGGTAGACAAGCGTTGAATTGACAACAGAACTGGCAGAAGGCGCAGGTCACTGACCATCCATGAGCAGTCCAAAGCACCTTTGACCATTGTTCTATAGTCCAATTTCTGTGTTCTTGTGCATATTTTAGCCTTTAAGTCTTGTTCCCCTTTCTTAACAGAGGTATTCCTACTGCAACACATCTTTTAAGTCCTGATTTCAAGAATGACCTTCGTACTTTTGATTTGATGGACAATGACACCTGTGTTACTGACATGTATTAATAGGATCATCTGGGTTTGCATACATGAGGATTAATTCATTCAGTACCACAGCATAATTGATAATTAAGATGGGTTATGGTTAAGTTATAAATGCACTTCACAAAACCATTCACTCCAAGGCTCGCAAAATGGATCATTGTGGAACACTTTATGAAATGATGTCACCATCAATACCAGAACCCCAACTTCTATTCCCTAACGAATGTAAAAAAGAAGTTCTAAATCATGTGTTGACAATAAATGTATTGATATCAAAGTGGCCAACGAATGGATTACAAAGTAACTGCTGAAAGATGTAGCTTTCTCAATTAAATTAAGTTGTTCCCACTTGCTGCGGTGCAGCACTGTTTGAAAATGGGCAGATCAATTACACCTTTGACAGAAGCATTTCCTTACTCATTGAGTTTTGATAATATTTTTAGAGTGACATTTAGCACTGGCACTTGAGTTTCAGTTTGCTTGCGGTCATCCTCATGAGATCGGATTAAAAAAAAAAAACATTCAAAAGTGACTCACTGGGCTCCCGAGTGGCGCATCCGGTAAAGACGCTCCATGTGGAGTGCAAGACACGCCCTATAGCCTGGACGCCGCCCTATAGTCTACAGACTGTTTCACTGTTGAACACGGATGGGAGCTCTCAGGGGGCGGCGCACAATTGGTTATGTGCCCCGGGGGGCTTAGGTTGTCCAGGGTGTCCTCGGTGACCCCTGTAGACCTGTCGGGCACCTGCAGGCTTGCTTGTAATGCTTGTTGTATACAGTTGTCTTTGCTCTATTTAAGGATATCAAGAACCATTACTCAGATTCTGCATTGTAGCATCTTATTTGTTGTGCTTTTAAATCTCCAAATTTTCTAAACATCAAAGCTTGGTAGTGAGGCTCAGAGACAAGCCTTGTCTTTAATGAAGTGCAATCATCTGACTTTATTATAAATTCTGTACTGTACTCATCTGTACTAAATCTTATCCTGCCATCGAGCCAGTCAATCTCAGCAATGAAGAGGATAACAGACCATGACTTCCAGGGAAAGAGAATCAAGGCCAAGATAGTATTCTGTGTTTCTGTTTTTCTGTTAGTACATGTGTCAAATTCAATTTGTTAATAAATGAAAAACGCAGACCCATTTCTTGTCTCTCTTATTCTTTGAAACACACCCTCACTAACTCATACCAAACCTCCAACATCTCATGAACCTCTGCATTCTCAATTTGATGTCCCCATTTTAATTCAAAACAACTGTGTAACATTCATTTTCAAACCTGGATCGCCTACTGGTTGCTCTAGTTACTTTCAGCCTTCCAAAATTACTTACCAGCTGCTGAAATACTTGGAATACAACAACTGTAGTTCTTGTTACCTAACCAATCTGGCTTCAGAGCTTCACTTCTTCATTGAATACATCCATGCAGCTGTAAATGATAGAAAAGCTGGCCGAGCTGTTTTCCTTTCACACTGTATATCATCTCATCCGTCCCCAGCACCATTTACAACAGGAGTGACTGGAGGTCCTCAGTCCTCTCCCATTGCTTTTCTATATACATGATCCTTCTCTGGGATGCTGACGCACTAAAAGACTTCTTACTGATGACATTGCAATCTACATTATGTTTCTCTCTCAACCCTGCTGATCTTGCATCTAATGCTCACCAGGTCTACATCAACCACTTCACACTAAACACAAATACGACTATTGTAATGAATTGACATCTCAGTCCATTGAACTGAATGGAAAGTCAAGGGATGGACACAAACCAGATATGGTTCAAAAACTGATGCCATTTATCTCTTAAAAAGCAAGCTCTTTGGTTGAGAGACAAGTATGTGTCTTATGTGTCAGTATTATTAACTCATTACACTATTTTATGTACAAAACCAACATCATTCTCTTTCTTCCCATCTCACAAAAAAAAAAAACAATACCAAGGCTCACAACCAAACATACAAACCTTAATTTGGACTCAGGTTTGTTACATTTCAGGTCCTAGGGCCTGGAAGCAGATTGTTTCTGCTCATATCTCTATTACCAAATCAAATGTGAACACAAAACTCCACTCCTCAATATAAAAACCACCAACTTTGAATTTTTCTGACAGATCATTCTTTTGAAAGCTAACATCCATCTGGAATAATTTGCCACTAAATCTCAATACAGAACAAATGATTTTAACTATGGCATTTTGTAACTGTACTCCCATGTACCGCACATAACCATCCTTACTCACCATTTTGAGTCTCAGCCTGTCTGGCTCCTCTATTCTCCTTCTCCCTTAATGTTTAAATCCTGCTAAGCTCTACTCCCTGCCCTTTTCTGTGGCTCAACTGTTCTTTGTTAAACTGCATAAGCCCTCCTATCTATATTCCTATCTATAAAGTTCTATGCTCTGGCCATTTTAAATTGGTTTAATATGTAAGATCTGATGCTATGCTGAACAGAATCCCACAGTACAGCAGCTGCTTCAAGTTTTGTAGGACAGCGGGATACATCTGCAGTTGTCCTTGCTGACTGATGTAAACTTGTTCCACCTCTATAAAATAAATATTTGACGTGATTATATTTGCACTTATATCTATAGTATGTAAACGTTTTACTGTGAATGTTTATGTTCCAATGCAATTAATAAAACAAGTACACAAACACCTGATAAAGTTTGCCAATATATCTAAAAACTGTAATAATTATTGAAAATTGGAATGTGATCGAGTGGCCAACATATGCCTAAGTGAGTCTGCCCCATCTAACTGGGTCTGGAAGACAAAATATCTTATACTTATTTTAATGAAACAGTTTTTTATTATTATTATTATTATTATTATTATTATTATTATTATTATTATTATTATTATTATTATTATTATTTCAAGAGCTCAAAAACTTGCCAAATAATTTTAATTACAATACGAACAGTCCCAAGTAATTGTTTTATAGTCCCAATAAGCCAATACAAACAAGACAGCACTGTCATTGTAAATTCTTCTGAAACCTGGAACTTACTGGATATATATTTGAAAAGCAAATATTGAAATGTTGCAGATGTCCGCTTAGAACAGACATCTGCTGTCTAATTGTTCTGTATTCTTAGTGATGTATTGTTGACAGTGACATGTAGTGATTAGCCCTGCGACGATTCAACTGGCCTTTGGAACCTGGATTTGTGCTCCAGCACTGTGGTCAGCTCCCAATATGTCCGACATTTCAAACGCGCAGCACAGCAAATGAATCACAGAGTAGGAAGTGGCCATCGACCGCTCTGAACTGACAGATCCCAGCAGGGAGCAGAGTTAGTCCATGGATGAGCCTCGATCCCGAAAATCTTTTACTCATCCAACATCCCTCCCCATCCATAATACCTTGTTTTTCAAATCCCCGACGGTGAGTGGAGAGTTAAAATATAGAACACACGTAAGCAGCAGCAATCGCTTTTGGTTGGGGGAGGTTGCCTTGCCTATAAGTGCAAACAGCTACACCGGCCGCTTTCAACATCAGGCGTCCTGTTAAATCGCATCCTTGTAGCATTTCTGCAGCTGAATTGAGCTGCTTGGGTTTGGCTTTCAACAGCAGGATTTGTTTGGGCTTTTGCGTTACAGAAATTGAAACGCTATCATTGGACTTTCATGGGCTGTTGCATCGCTATTTCTATTGTTTGCCTACATCTCTGATAATAATACCAGTTCCATCCGTTTCTGTGCGATTTTTCGTTTCATTTGGGCTCGTTAGCTACAACAGTAAAGCAAAATGTTGGATCCATCGTCCAGCGAAGAGGAATCTGAGGATGTCGTGGAAGAAGAAAGCAAAGAGGTGATGGCACCTCAGGCCGGAGCTCGGCTTTCCCCGAGCCGGACCAGCGAGAGCTCCGGCGGGTTGCAGCCCAGCAGCCGGAGCAGCAGTGTCCGCCCGTCCAGCCCCAGTCCGTCCGTGGTCAGCGAGAAAGAGAAGGAAGAGATGGAGAAATTGCAGAAAGAGGAGGAGGAACGAAAGAAGAAGCTGCAGCTGTATGTCTTTGTGATGAGATGCATTGCCTATCCTTTCAATGCAAAACAGCCAACAGACATGGCGAGGAGGCAGCAAAAGGTAAGGGGAGAGTTACCGTAAGGGTAAACGCACCTTTCGCCATACAAAAGACAGGTGCATTCAGCTACTGTCTGAGGAATAGTTAAATGCATTCAACAGTTAATAATAATAATAATAATAATAATAATAATAATAATAATAATAATAATAATAATAAACATTATCCTCCAGCCCCATTTTAAGTGTAGGTTGTAACAAAACCCGAAGCATGTTTTAATTCTAAACATACAGTGGATGAAACAACCCCTGTTTATGGTATAAAAAGATCAGAGGTTGACAAACATTTTCAGAGGTATTTTAATTTAACAATTGAATAGCAAGATAAAACACCCAAATATAATGTAACTAGTAAAATGACAAATACAGTCCTTTTAATAGGAGTAACCTGCAGGTAACACGTACATCAGTATAAGAAGACCGATGGAACAGAAGTGCTTTTGTGTCACAAAGGGGGTTAGTTATCTCGTATCTGCCAGAGCAGGAGTGTGTACTCAGGTAAAGCAAGCAAACAAAACAAACAATAAAAAAAAAAAAATCGTTTATAAATTCCAGTTGTTTATCAGAAATTACACGGTTACATACAAACCATATCAAGAACTATCTATCGTCATATAGAGTATATATTGTCTATTTTTATTTGGCTTTTTTGGGGCACAAGGTGGCCTTTTTCAAATCTAAAATCGCCATATTGCACATTTAGACATAGTATTGTGAAGGAAGAAAATCTTTTATTATCCAACAGTAATCATATGTCTGAGGAATCAAACGAATCATTCGAGAAAAGTAGCTTTCTGCAGCGTATTTTTGTTCAGCCGAAATAATCTTAAAATAAAATGAACGCTCCATGGTACAGTTTTATTGTAATGAACATTCATTCACCGCTGCGTTGTGCAAAAGTTCCGTAAGGTGGCACTACATTGAATATAGCGCCTATTGCAATATCGCTTTTGGTGTTTAAAGGTGTGGAGGACATTAAGGGGATTTTGTAATGTATAAAATTACTTTTCTGTGTCATTTTTTGTAGGCCCTCTTTTCAAAGACCATTGAACTGCATTCATTCAGAACAGCATACAGGCCGGTCACAGATGGTGAACGAGTATATAATTTAACACATGCTAAAATAAACACAATTGAACCACCATATAAGGTTATTACAACACAATAAAAAGCGTACACCGTTCGTGTTTAATCCATTGAGATTATGATGCTTTTTCGGTTATACATAGTCAAAATGAGGCTCATTGTATAAGACCCATTTTTGCTAATAGGTGTATCATTATGAGTATTATAGTGAATGTAATGTAATACAGTGTGATACACTCTACGTGTTATGATAACATGATCTGATAACATCTTATGCTAAACACTTTGAGACGTCCTTAATATGTTTTAATAGTGTTGTGCTCAATTGGACAAAATCATTCAAACTTATTACACTTCACATCTGCCCTGCTGAGCTATAATCTAATCCCGGTGAACAAATGTAACGACCAGTGATTCTTCATAACATTTTAAAGATTAAAAAAAATCCCAGATACAATGTAGATTTTCATTTTTTTAATTTTTTTTTTAAATAACGTAAAACTTTATTGTGTGGTGTTTCAGAGGAATCACATTTTAGATCAGTCTGACAGGCTTGACTGTTCGTTTGAGAGAGCAGCTTCTTGTTAGGCAGTTCTCAATTCTCCAGCAGTGTTAAGGAACAGGAGATTTAAAAAATGGTTTAATTTTGATTGAGAAAATCATATACTGTATTGTCAACCATGGTGGATAATACATTGGTGTAAGGTAATGAATAGATTCATGATAGAGAAGAAATGTACTCAGGGCTTGTCCTTATGGAAAATAGCTATGTACACATACCCACACCCTGCGTATACAGAAATGCATACATCCCCTTCAGTGTAACATAATTGGGCATGTATCATTTTAATAATCCTGTATATACAATTTTTTTTATTGGTGTCTCTCGTGGTTATTCAATATACTGTTTACTGTTGAAATAAACCATCAGTAGACCTCTAAAGAACATGTTGGATATTGTATTGCCTCCGAATCATACCGTGCGTTCTGTCGCCTAACATGTCTGGCTAAGATGGCAGTCAATCAGCACAGAGATACAACAGACAGTAGGCACCACAGAAATAGCTTTACTATTGTTTTTTGACTCGGTTCAGGTCAAATCCAATATAAATGTTGATAAAGGTCTACATATAGAGGTTACTTTATATACAGTGACAGACATGTCTGAACTGTTTAGCAGTACAGCTTAGGTGAAGAGGGCATGTCTGGTCGGATTCTTCTTAAGTGTGTCAGCCATATCAATGTAGCTGTTTGTGTCCAGTCCTACTTACCTACTGTGGGCTCCATAGATACTATATTAGGACAATATATAATTGCCAATTTGTCTGTAGGTGATAATCTGCATTTGTTTTAGTTACAAATTCAAATATTATACTGTATACACTACTGTACATTTGGTGTCCAATCGTGTTCCAAGAGGGCCATTTGACTAATTTAACAGGTAATATGATATAATTGCTTACTTCAGGGTCTGAATGGAGGTTTAATTGATTCAATTAAATAATGTAGGGCAGGAGTGGAACAAAGACCAGGTGCAGAAAGGCTCACTGTCCACCTCTGATCTATATATACACTTGATTGTGGCTAATATGGCTAAACATTCTGTATCAATTGGAGGTGTCCTAATAATTATGTAGTCCTTAACACCTAATATCACATGTGTAATAAATAATACAGCAGGAAAACTACTGATTCGAACAATGAAAGGGAGGTGGTAGAGTTGAACACATGACTGCAACATTTAATAGTGGTCATGGTTAAATGTTTGTCAGAGTCATATGATTGTGTGTTCTTGAGTACTTGAGGCTTAGGCAGATGGTATATGATCGTATTTCTTGCAATGCAATTTGTTTTATTGCTTTTCTGTAAGCAGTCATGATTTAACAGCCCTGTTTCAGAAACTGAACAGAACTGCTATCACATCCAGCATCTAGGTTTTCTCTTAAACTAGATCTATACTTTAATGTTAGTCTGTTTAATGTAAAATGCTGACATCATTAGAGGTCTACTTGCCAATTTTCCATATTTCCATATGTATTTTTTTCTGTTAAGAAATAAGTGAAACAGAGAAAGATACACCTTATATAAGATCACTTATATACCAAAGATACACCTTCACTTACATATATATAAATTAATTATATTCTTCTAATCTTCTAGTTATAACTTCTCACTTGGTATTGTGCAGCACCAGTCTGTCAATAATCTATTAGATGCTCCATTAGTTTGAATTGTGTAGGATGTGGACTTTAGGTTTTGCTTTGTGCTGGCTTTCATAATCCAGGTGCAGAAAGTGGTCTGCCATCAATTCTTAATGAAAGGAGACTTAGGATCAAAAATGCGACACACCTGACAAATTAAATCATTGCACTTTTCTCTCTCATTACCATGTATATGGGCCAGACAACTAGAATGTATTAAGCCTCTTTTTATTAGCTTCAATGCAAATGAGAAAAGCAAGTGGGGGTTGTGGGGGAGATAGCAATATAAAAGAACAAAATGTCCCCTAAAAGAGTGTTGTTGCTATAAATGTCCTTTTAATTTAACAAGGTCTAAAAATAATTCAGCCATTGCTATGTGGTATCCAGTGAAAAAGTGATATGATATGCTAAAGATAGCAGGAACTCATTTATATGGATTTCCATATCTATCTATCTATCTATCTTGGTCTCTAATCTTGCTCTCGTCTCTCTCTCATCTCGTCATCTCTCCCTCTCTCTCTTCGCGTCTTCTCGATATATATTCTCTATTATAATATATATTATATATAGAGATGATATATATATAGCATATTTTAAACCCAATAAACACCTTTACCATCTGCTATTAATTCATTAAAAAAAATAATTAACCAACCTAAATTACTACCAGTTAGTCATAAGCATATTACTTTATTTCCATTGTGTTCATGGTCTAGTGATAACATGATCACACTATGATTACACCTCTGTCAACATTTAGATGATGTGAGAAAAAAATAGGAAATTAATTCATTTATGAGTTTGAACTTTTTGTTTAGAGAAATACCCTTCAAAAAACAAGGTTAAATAAACAAAACTACCTTCAGTTAGTCTTTGTATTCCCTCTGGTGTAATTAGCATGCAGTTGAGCAGGGTTGAGCAGCAGGGCTTTTTAACCAGCACGAGAGTGTGAAAAGGAATATGAGACTTATACCCGAGTGCTGTTAGCAAGAACACGATTATATTGGCGGGCTATGTATAATGGTTTAGACAAGCATACTATAAGCTTTGACTGAGGACCGTGTTAGTTTGACCGCTGTAAGATAAAATGGTGGTATCTTGTATCCAGTTGACTTTTTTGTTGGTGGGTTTGGCCCTGAATTTGTAATGTAGATCCTCACAGTCTAGGAAGTGGAACAGGGGAGATTAACTGATAATCACACTTACCAGACCTAAATCCTATTATTTGAGGGAACACTTTGTGTGGCTTCAACTACGGTAACATTAAGAACTTGGTTTTTTACAAATGGCTGCACATTCCGTAACAGACCATGCAAAATCGCACAAAGAGGGCTTCCCACGACATCTCTGAGTTGTTAAAGTAGTGGATGGTCACGGCGCTCATGAGAAAACACTGAAGCAGGGCCAAAAAATATACCGTACAGCATCATTCATCAGATCTGTATTTATTAATATACTTTGTGGTTGATAAATGGGCAGATATTTAATTTAAGTAATCTCCGATACACAGAAACATAAGTTACTGTGGTACTAGGAAAGCAAATTACTGTACCACTGATACAGTTAGTGGTTGATCTATTGTGAATTTAATAGTGTTCCCTCTCCTTTCAGTTCAGTAAACTGTAGAGAAATATATGCATACATTGAAGCACCAGAATACATCTACAGAAAGATACGATGAGAGATGTAAATCAATTGAGTTTTCTCCCAGCGTGCAGGACAGGCTTTCATCTCTGCGTTCTCTACAGTGACAGTGCTCTCTGTTAGTGTCCTTTGCAGCTGTTATCTTTTGATATATAATGGCTAATTCAGGTTTGCATAATTCATGATTACAAGGTGTACACACTTCACGATAAAATAAATGATGTTTAATTTATATTGCTTCACGCTAGTATCTACAGAGCTCCTAATATAGGCACTGAACACCTACCTTAATAAGCACTAGCATCAACAGCACTGTACTCCAGTGGTGATTGTGTGCTTACAGTATGCCATTGCTTCACCAGCAGGTGTGTAATACTACTGTGCCCAAAAGACACCAGGACTGGGATAACACCTGTTTATATTATAAGGATCTTAAGGGCACAGGCACAAAGGCTTGCTGGTTACTTTGTGAGAGTAATATACATCATTCACAATCTGGTAACATTACATTTATACTCCTTTATGTCCTATAGTGTATTATGCCACCAAGGAACAGTAACATACTGTGTATGCTGCATAGTGCTTTCACATACACTAGTCCCCACAGAAATCCATGGTGACATTTCCTAAAATATGCAACGAGAAAAGTTTGTTTTCTGCAAAACTCTGCGGCAATTACTTTTTAATGAAAAACAGTGTTAATGAGTATAAATATATAAGAAAAAGTAAGTGACAGTTAGTTAATTTTTTCTTTTGTACATAAAACATAACACTTCTTAAAAAATAAATTTAAATACAGTTATGGCCAAAGCATATGACTATATTTAATCACATTAGTAAAAATAACATTTGCCTAGCAGAATAAGATTGTAGTTGTGCACTGGGATTCAAATTAGCATTGGTACATTTTTCAAATGTACTGTTTTACACATGTGTACAAGGTTTGGAGCATTTTTCTACAAATATAACAGGGTATTTTTAGAAACATTTGTTGTTCACCAAAATTTTGTAATTTTAAAACATATCAACATGAAGACAGCATATAGAAATAGTTTGGAAGCTGTGACAAGCACTTGAAAACAGTAACAGGCGACACTGATTGGCTGATGTTTCTTTGACCAAGACCACAATGTGAAAGTGCTACCATCACATACCCCAAAACAAACAGGAAAGTAACAATTAAAAAAAAAAAGAAGATCCCAAGTAATTGGATAGTATCTAATATAGTTTGTCACCCCCTTCCTTTTTGAGCATTCATGTTACTACACCATGTAGAAAAAGCATGTGTATTTCCATATATAATTAGAATGACATCTTTCAGGACCTGCAGCACAGGGAGTACAAGCAAGTCCCTAATTGTTTTTCTCTGACCTTTCACATAGGAGTAACAGAACAACACTTTGCTTAGTAGGGAATGAATATTTGAGTTTTCGGTTTTTTGCAAAAAAATTTAAAATTCCACGGGAGAGAGCAATTCCGTGAATTTTTGCTGCGATCGCAAAATCGCAGAATCCTGGAGGGACTAATATACTGTAGTAATTACCAGTTAAACTTCACACACAGACTGATTATGTTCGCTGTATAGACAATGCTAACTCTAATGTCTGAACGTGTTCTTAAAGTGGTATCAACTATTATAATTACAACAATCTTAAGAGATTGGTGTTATCTTATTTTAACCATTCTGAGCATATTGAAGAAAAATAAATTTTGTATCGAATGCTATGAACTGATAAAGCACTAGAGAATCACCTAGTAATATTAGTTGTTGTATTACCTCATTACATTATATGAGGATCATTACTGTATAGACCTTACTGATACACCAGAGGAAAATATAATACTAGTGGGACCAATCAAAAGTGAGTCCATTCCTACCCTGGGGATGCAAACAAAGTTGTAGAGGCTGCTTGCATTTAGCAAAGAACACCTTACTGTAAGAAACATTCTGACAATCAATAAAATCAACCTTCACAGTTATGTGCTTCTTTGTCATATTGATTTTAATACTGTTTTTCTCTACATTAAACTTGAAAGTACATTCTCATACCACACCCACATTAGCATACCATATAAGCCTTACTGTAGTCTGACACCATTCTTCTATATGCACTACCCATTATAAGCATTTGATTGAGATGAAGTTCATAGTGTTATCATGCTGAATATAAAAGTAACCTATCTACTACAATTGCACAGTGAGATAATGTCTATCGTACAGTGCAGTATTCATGTTTGTCAGACTCATTGAAAATGCATGAGTAATCTGCATATTTGTACTTTTTGCTGGTGTGGGGCTCTCTCTGTGCCTTAGCTTAGAGACTGTGAAATCTGCACAGATTTAAGAGCTGCTTTTCAGATTAAAGTAACTAGCCACCAAAACAAATGGCATTACTAAATGAATATGAACATTACAGTGTAGTGCATTTTGATGGATAAGGCAGGGTGCCAGGCATTTACTCCTTCTTTTAGACCCACTCTCCCCTTTCATTACAGTTTTAATGGATGAGCAAGGACAGCTCTTAATGCACTACCATCAGAGAGAATTGTGTTCATATATTCAGCTGGACATTAAAATTATTTTTTGGCTTCATTAAAAAAAAAAAAAAAAAATCAAAAGAACTAGTTAAAAAGCCCTCTTACCGTCAACTAGCAGTCTTTCCCATTACATTGTAATGTGCTTTCAATAGGATACACTAATGCATTTCTTTAGGCTCTGACTTGCACTCACATCCTTAGCTCATTAAATATCACAGAATAGACAGCATCTTGAGCTTAGAAGAAGTGCCAGTACAGTATGTACGCTTTATTTACATTTTCTTCATGTTTTCCAGTGGTATCTGTATTTTATAATCCATTTCCCTTGTTGTCCTTGCTTAACAGTGAACTTAACCAATGCAGCTGCACATGCTTTCCACACACAGACCAGGCGACAATGCAAATGTGAAAGAGGAACAATAATACTCATAGTGCTGACATGACATATCAGCATTCAGATAATCACATGCATGGTGAAATTTGCAGTTTGAGGTCTCTGTTTTCTACTATTAATGCACTGCACACCCACAGCAAAACACAGCCATAGAATATTTGAGTTAAATCCAAATAATATTGTTGTTTTCAATAGGGACATGCTATTTAAAGTCTCTAAATCTCCCTTATGCATTCTGCTAATATTCTGTTAAATTTTATACTATGTAAATATTGATTATTTACAGTACTGTAGATACACATTGTGTACTGTAGAAAGAGTGAAACACAAGCTCTAAACCCTGTCAAATGTCCCTTCTGACCTGTAAAGCAGGTTCAAATGTCTTGATAAGGAAGCAGCCTTTTTAATTAAATTCATAACTGTCCTGGTATATTCAAATTAATTGCACTCTTATAATTGGGTCAAATATGAAGTTACTTGGTAGTGCTGTTCAGATTTAAATATTTCAATGCACATGAAGGTGGGCATTAGAACACCTTAGCATATACATTGTCAGGAAGTGAAGTGACTGCATCACCAGATTTCTCCAGTTATTAAACACAGTGTATAACCAGTTGTAAATTAAATGGTAATTGCTTTTCACTCCTAAAATGAAATCTCCTTTGAGGCGATTGCACAGATTAAAACCCTCTACTGAAATGCACTGTTATGAATACAGCCGACACTCCTCAAGCCAAGACTCTCAAGTGGTGAAAGAAATTTGTGAGCACTGGGGGAATCACAATCTTTGGTCTATCTTAAAAATTGAGTTTGAGGTTGTTGGAAAGTGTTGTTCCCTTGTTTATAAATATAAAATCAGTTCCACATTAAAGACCTTGTCAGTAAATGTAGTCCTCTGCAAATTAATAATTCAAAGCATGGAATGTGTTCCAGTTTCAACATAAATGGGATAATTCGCTGACTCTTGACCTCAAAGACCTCTTTCTTCTCTGACCCAATTATCTGTTGACTCTGTGCAGCATACTGCAGATGGCAGGCCTTAATCTGCACCCCAACAGACCAGTCACAAGGTTACATACACGTCAGAGCCGATCATTTAACATAGAAAATTGCATTGAATTAGTCACAAGCTTTGGGACTGCCTTAAACTAACACAGCTGCCAACAAAAAAAAAAAATGTTTACCGTGCTTTTCAGCCTTTTCTTGTAAATCAAAACGTTATTTACTTATCAGTCCACGTCATAGTGTAAGCATTCTCCCCTGACATGCTAGAATCAATACAGTATTTGTGTCTTAGCTGAATACAAATTGCACATTAAAGGAGACATTTTGTACTTTAAATTATATTAACACATATTGGAAGGTTGTTAGCCAGCCTTCCTTCACAAATGCATTACTCTGAACCAAACAAATAGTTATAGCCGAGACAAAGCAACCAAGGAAAGCCTAATAAGAATAGCTTAACAAACCTTTACTTGGGGACCCATAGTACAGGGCAGTATATTGCTGCGCTACAATATGCTGTACAAAATGTCAATACAGTTGCAATACCACTCTCTTGATAACCTGCTGAGCTGCTGAAAAAGGGTGTGGCTCTTGACAAAGATGACCCACTCATTTTAAGATTTGTATGGGGGTGGTGGAAAAGTAGGAGGTTAAGCTTGTGTGTGTGTGTGTGTGTGTGTGTGTGTGTGTGTGTGTGTGTGTGTTTCTCCTCTGAAGCTTTACATTGGAAGATCAGAGTTGCCATTAGGGGTAGGTTTGATAGTCTGGTTCAGTAGCTTGGGAGAGGCTCTTTTTGTGGAAAAAAAAAAAATTCGAAACATTTTAACATCAAGAGCATTGCTTGAGCTGGATCTGCTGACAGTAAACAATGTGTACCAGTTAGTTTTTAGCAATGCTTTGTGTGCGACTTCACCATCCCGTTTTCTACATATTTATGCTGCCTTTATTTTTTCTTTTTTTGCAGGGGGGGGGGTATTATATATTTACATATTTTATACTGTATATTTAATAGCAGTATTTCAAAATTAAATATCAACTTGGAATGCTTTGTTCTTAATTTTCTCTTCACCTCAGGGTCCAATTCTAAAATCTTTTCTACAAAATGGATAAAAAAAACTCTTGTTGAATCATTTGCACTTTCCCTAATCCACGTGTATGACCTCATCCACTCCTCTCGGAATCTGCACATGTGCTTACTTTTTTTGTGGAGCAGGCCTATAGGGTACTCCTTCCTTTACCGGTGTATCACTATCAGTGTCACTTCAACTTTTAGAGTCAGCCATTTCGCATGAACAAAGAAAACACTGAAATTAATATATTCTACGAATTATATTTTGTTTGGTGTCGCCAAAGCAGATCAGTGTCAGGCTGTTGGTGAATATGTGATGTGAGTGTAAAAAGCCACATGATAGTGGGACTATATAGTTTTATGTCTTAGATTAGCTATCCAATGTGTCAGTCATTGTGGGGCTGGGTAAAGCATTGCAAAATGGTGTAACAAGGGCAGGGCTTCGCTACAAATTGATATGCTATGGTTTGAATGTGGGCTAAGCTATAAGGTTGCACACTGTCTGGGAACATGTCAAAAATCCATTCCGAAGTCATTTATCTAGACTTGACCTTTACATTTAGAGACTGTCCTGTCCAATTAGGGACGAGCAGTCACTCTATTTCCAAGTAGGAAAGCATTACATCCGAAAGAGGAAAGCATTCCTTGTATTCTCTTCATTTGTATTCCAAGCATTAAAAATCTGCTTACAAAGATAACACCAAAGGTTTTTTTTCTTCACAAATCTAATTATAGCTGCCAACAGCACGGTTATAGCTGTATAGAGCAGATTTAAACATTGAGGTACCCTTTACCCATATTTTTGCTGTTTTACTGTCTGCATTTTGCATGCATTGGTTTAGGTGACATTTAACTCCTTGAATATTCACCTTTTCTTGAAAGAGCATTTTCAAACAGTTGAGCTGAAATGTTATTACGCACTAAAGTGCATTAAAACAGGACAGACTGTTTATATTCCTTAATGAAGTAGTCCCTGAAGGAAGCTTGGATTTGTTTAGCATTGTTATAAGCAGTTTTATTAGGTTAACTAATTTGAGTTACGTATGTGTATTCATTTACTAAATGAAGAAAATGAAACTGATTGTATGGCTTTTTTGTTTGTTTTGTGGCAGATGTTCAAATCTGGAGATCTTTCCCTCTCAAAATCTCTCTTGAATCACTTTAATTGGTCTCACCGCTCAACTAGTCTTTTCCCTGGTTCAGCCATTTTGTACAACTTCTTATCAAAGACCCTAAAAAGAAGAGCCCGATTTAGCACATTTTTTAAAAATGGATGTGTGAAAATTAGAATTTTGCAAACAGGCCGAATGATTTTTGATGCTAAAGTTTTCAGTCTGTCTTGGGAATGAGGAAATACAAATGTGTCACAGATTGGACTGCTTCTCGATGTATAACTTTGAACTGTCATTCAGGACTCAAATGGAAAGACAACATGCATTCCCAGTACAGAGGGTTGTACAGTGCGATATATCGGGTAATGAATAGTGCTCCACCAAACATGACACCAATGCAATTTAGATAAAAGCAGTAAGAGCCTGGATCAATATGAAAAACAGCTAGAGGCAGCTACAAGTCCTCATAATGTAATTATAAATAATAGCCTTATTTAACACATATTCATATTTTTAATTGGTGTATATTTTGATAGGTTTGTTTTAGTTTTAGTCTGGTGACGTTAAAAATTGAATACCTATAGTACAGCAATCCACTCGTTCCCAATGCAAGACAAAGGTCATACAAAACTTGAAAGACGTTCTCAATCTCCACTGTCAACCAGGCATGAAGTTGCAGGCTGCAGAGCACTGTCGGATTCTGAATACAGATTAACTGAGTAACAGCTCCTGTAGAAAGAAAGATATATATATATATATATATATATAGATAGATAAATAGATAGATAGATAGATATTTGAGTGTTCTATGCTCCACATGAAGTCCCCAGTAGTTACCATCTAGCTGATTTACCCTCAGCACATCAGATGATTACAGAGATGTAGCAGCATGATGCTATAATCACATCCCTTGTTTTTTTTGTTTTTTTTGTAGGATTAGAGTATACATGTTGATTGTGAATCTGTCTCACTATCAGTTCCAAACCCGTCTAAACGTATGACCTCCGGTGCAGTTTGAATAGGTCTGCTTATTTTGTAACATTCTTTTGTTCTTCGAGCCATCCATCATTGTTTAACATCTGCCACCTCTACAATATTATCAGCAGGGCTTTGGTCACAATTTATTTTTATCCATATAAAGTGGAAATATATACAAGCAGATATGTTGAGTGTTTTAGATGCTGCATTTTATGTAAAGAGTTGGAGTGTTATCCTGTGGGGAATGATAAGAAGTGTTCTCATGCGTGCCCTTCAGAGGTCATACACATATTCAATACGGTCCCTGAGAGTGGACTGTGTTTCACTGTGCCTGAGAGCAGAATGCTTCATCGATACATGACAGTCAAGGGCAAACCAAGGAAATACGACCTTTTTTTCAGCAGCTTCCCAGCAGCCACGTATAATGTTGATTCATCATTGTGGTGGAATCTAAATGGTGTGACCATTTTATATGGGGATTAATGAATATTTGTCCTGCTTAAATACCTGCTTGCTGTTCAGATCAATACACGTAGCTCAGTACCTGTATTCTGTTTTAGGAGTATTGATGTGTAAATCAAATCGCATTTTATTCATGCATGTTTCCCCTTAATATTCCTTTCGGATATTAGGGAATTATAAAAAATGTTAATTCTTACCATAACTTCCTACTTGTTAAATGACATTGTATATAGGTCATATTGTAAGTAACTATGCAGCAGCAGTTGTGATGTATAGTTCACCCTCTAGTCTCTGTAAGTCACTTTGGATAAAAAGCGTCTGCTAATTACTTATTAAAAACAAAAAAGATTTGCTTTTGGAAGTGTATTCAAGTTGCTTTATGGACAAGAAAGAGAAAATCAAGGAATATTTGTGGTTTTGAAAAAAGATTGGGAATAAGTCAGAGAAGAGGACAGATTGAAGATAATTAAAGAAAGCAAATTGTGTTAGCTGTTGATCGCCTGCCTTTGCTGGCAGGTGTAAACATTTTCAAGTCTTTAATTTTCACTTTTCACCCAATCATAATATAGTGGACTTTTTCAGTATTAAAAGCTTGTGAAGACACAGTTTTCTCCCTGGCTTAAATCATGCTTTATTTGAAGAGATTTCAGTCAACCCTATTTCCATACTTACTACAAGTGTGAGTTCTGGAACAGAGGTGAATAAAATAAACATCATTACTTAATGCATACGAGGAGGCTTTGACTTCTATTATGCTGCGACAGAATCACCAACTGATACCACGCTTGCAGATCTAAAGCTACTGCAACAGAAAACCTATGCTAACCATGCTTATCATTGTGAAATAGTACCTAGATTCACACTGTCAGGCGTGGGCCATGTGTTTTATAATTGAATCTTTGTCTCTGGTAATCTAACTGGGAACAGACACACAACAAAAAAAATTAATTTTATGTATTTATGCATTTTATGTGAGTTGGTGTGTGTATCGTTAATAATTACTGAATCAGCTGATTTTTGACCTCCATTACTGTTCATGGACTGTGGACAAGTTATTCCAATGCCATAGCAATGTTTTGAGCATCCATTAGCTGACTTTCATTAGCTACTGACAGTACCTGCAGCCAAGACATGCTGTTAATACTGTATTCAGGAGTTTTGCACATTGCTGACACATCTCAAATGTATTTCAGTCGTAATTAAAATATAAAGACTATATTTATTGCTGTTTACTAAGATATGTTCCCTTAGACAAAACCATTAAATACACTGGATTTAAGATTCTGGATATACGTACATGTACTGTGATACATAAGGAGGCTGTGTGGTCCTGTGGTTAAAGAAATGGGCTTGTAACCAGGAGGTCCCCAGTTAAAATCCTGGCTCATCACTGACTCACTGTGTGACTTTGAACAAGCCACTTAACCTCCTTGTGCTTCGTATTTCGGGTGAGACGTTGTTGTACTAATAATAATCTTATTATTATTATTGTTATTATTAAGGTGGTCATTTAAATTAGTCTATTTATAAAAGTAGGCTCTCTGTCAGCCATTTTCTACCGCACTGTGGCAGGATAGCATCACAGCCCAAGGTGTTACCGCCAGGAATAAGAGACTCATACCCCTTCTCCACTGGCACTTCCAACGTGGGCTAGGTATGGTACGGATGGTTCTCCACTGGCTATTTGTCGAGCTGAGCAAGAACCAAACCATGAAACTCAGGTCTCATAAGACATCTCAATCTGGCTCAGAGCAAAGACGGACAGGGGCCGGGGTTAAGGATTTTTGTCATGACGTTGCATCAGTCAGTACACTCCAAATAGACAAACAACAAACAACATGGCGGGCAGCTAGTTTGATGAGAGAAAAGTACATGTTTGGGACGCTGAGGAAGTGCAGGTTCTAGTTTCTCTGTGGGGAGATGGAAGCTTCTTGAGTTGTGCGCCAGAAATTGGAACGCTGATGTTTTAAAGCAAATGGACGTGAACCGCGGGTATGATTTAACTCACACACTCAAAAAGACAACATTTCCCATCCTTGGCCTTTATTATATTAATATAAAGACAAAAAATGCTGATAAAATTAAATTCCGAACTTAATTACAAAAATACAGTAAAACAAAATCCAGCTGTACCATACATACAAAATCCATTACAAAGTCAATTCCCTAATTAGCACTCAATTACCTAATTGGAAATGGCCACTCCTGTGATTTTGGGCAGGGACAAATATAACCTCATCCCTGCCAACCTTACATTCCCCTACACACTACTTACATTTGGAGGGCTTTCGCCCTGCACACGCACATTTGTGCCTTTTTTTATCAAGTATTTTGATACCAACATTTTAAAACTGAAAAGTTTCTGACTGGGATCATGTCCAGCAGCACTCTTTTATGTAACTGAAACCCTAACTAGGATCTGTGCTCAGGAATTAGTGACCAGCGTAACCTTTATAAAACAGTACAACAATATTTCAACTCTATTTAAACAAGGTTTAAACAATAAGACATATGTATAGCTAACTGTAACAACATTTCTATTTCACTGGGAAACATTATGCTATGACTTCTATTTTGAAATGTGCAGAGTGTTGGAATAAGTTAAGGTGACAATTAAAAATGAGAAATGAAAAGCAGTGAATCACTATACTGTCAAATATCCGAATAAGATAGCAGAGACTAAGGAAGGGCACTTGGGGCATTTAAATGAATATCCAGATGGCTAGAGACTCTCAAAGGCAATAAGTTTCACGTACTTTTCCACTCCCCAACATCACTAAAGTCTAAGACAAAAGACTGTAATGAGCTCTACCACAGCAGTCATTTTTCAATGAGTTATTCCTAGATCTTATTTTCAAAGCTAACCCAGTCAAGATAGCAAAGCAGCGGCACATAATACAGTTTATTCAAACTGCAGTTTATTTATACAGGATAAAATCTAATTATAATTTGTATATGTATATAATGGACAAGTACAAAATAAAATGCGGTACTTTACTGTAAATAAGGTTAGATTTTACATTCAGGCTTCACTGAATGGTTGATTATACTATTATATTGTTCCAGCTTTATTTCTGTTGGATTAGTTCGGAGCATATCCTGCATCAAATGCAAGTGCCTTCGGTCTGTGAGTGAGACTTCTCTATTTACCACATTGATGGGTATGCTCATTTTGTAACATGGTTTCCATGAAAGCCTAACAGCTGAATAGTGTTTAGCTGTGCCATTCCTAAAAAAACTAAATGTACCATAAGTCCATCAACATACAAATTGAGTGGAATGGCCCAGAAGACCAATAAAAAAATGAAAAATGGTTGTGGTAATAATGGTTGTGGAGCTCAATGGCTGTGCATGTCAGTCTCCCACTGTGTGTTTACTTTTAGGTGAAGCAACTATGAGGTGTTACTGTACCAGTTTTTGCAACGTAATGTATCATCTCTTAGTGTTAACTTGAAAGTATAAAATAACTAACTTCAATCAATAAGCATGCCATAAACTCGGGTCAGTAGTAATCTGATCTAACAAAAGCTTTTAGCACCTGGGGTTATCCATCATTCGTCTAACATGATCATACCAGATGTGATGCCTGGGCGTAATTAATTTATCTTTTGTACTTCAGTTTCCCTCCAATAATAATTTGACTTCAGGTATCTTTAACTGTGTAATGTGGTTGTTCATACAAATCTGTAAAATGCTCTCAGAGTTCTTCTACAAAGAGTCACTTTTTTGTGTATGCTTCTGCCGGTTTGGTACTTCATTTTCATGTCAGTTGAATTTTAAATGAAAACAGGAAAAATGGAGCTGCTTCTTTTGCGCCGCTGCAGCATTTCATGTTTACAAGCCAGGTCTTTGTGAAGACAGACTGTAGATAATGATTCTTTAGATGCTACTGACGGCGCTGGCCTTTTCGTTTCAATCTGCTGTGGCTTTTGGAAATCACTGTACTACAAATTTGAATGATTAAACACAGGTCGGTTTTCCATTCAAAAGGATTAGTTTTAATTGAATAATATTGGAATATCCACAAAGTGTCTGCATCCCGTTTCTCAGCAGAGTTAAGCTACAGAGTAATTAAAATGGTGTGTGTGTGTGTGTGTGTGTGTGTGTGTGTGTGTATACATATTTTTAATTATTGCATCAATACAAATAAAGATACCAGGCATTTCGGTTTTTTGCATTTAATGCAAATACTTTTTGTTTTTGGTACACTTTTTTGATGTATGGTATATGTCAAGTAATAAAATACGACGGAATGATTGAATTGACAGATATGTATTTATGTGAACAAATAAATACTTCTAATCCTACAGTCAAAACTAACCCCACAAGCCTTGATAGCATGTTTGATTGATCGTAAGCGCTTAAGATGGGCCCATTTTAAATAAAGTGTTTGGCTAATTTAAGCTCCTAAGAGAACACTTCGCCTAAGGGAACACCCTTGTGGTGAAACTGATTTTTCCCATTGTAAATGCTCCGGCTAAAGGAACAGGGACTTCGCTTAAAAGAACACCTTCTTGGCACCAGTAGCGATTTGTTCACAACTGATACATAGTGTTCTGCGCTTTTGGTTTTTATCTTTAATCGTTAATCTTTTCAGAGTTTATTTTACATGTATTAAAATAGGGATATTTCACCATTCTGTTGAATAAGGTGCATGCTGTTGTATATTGCTGTTGCATGTTTTAACATGTGTAGGGTGCTGTGTTAATTTAGTTTGACAGTTTTTTAATGTTAGTTTGTCTGT
The DNA here is from genome assembly GCF_017654505.1 of Polyodon spathula. Lineage (NCBI taxonomy): Eukaryota > Metazoa > Chordata > Actinopteri > Acipenseriformes > Polyodontidae > Polyodon > Polyodon spathula. The sequence goes on along the minus strand of NC_054556.1, from coordinate 6,198,910 downwards.
TACTTTATTATTATAGTTTATTAACATACACTTGCCTATTGCTTTTCTTTTACTTATTCAGTTCATTTCATGTGTTGATGCATGTGCGTCAATACAAGTAATACATATTTATTTGTTTATTTATAGTGTGTCTGGTAGCTAACTCCGTCTTAGAGAACACGTCGCTTGCTTCCTGAGGGGTGTTCTCTTAGCTGGAGACTACTGTATAAGCTTTCAGCCATCATTTTTTTGTAATTTGATGGTCCACATGTTTACAAAATACAGTAGCATCAAAAGGACCTTTTTTATCTTTAACAACTTACCAGACATAGTGATTATTAAACCAATTCAAACACTCAAGGTCTAAAATGAATTGAATATACTTTATAGCAAAAGGGCTACACAGTAATATTGTATACTGTGCAATTACCAAGACTAATATGAAATACAGGACCTATCACGCCAAAGCAAGGTACAGTAATTATTTATATAGTAAAATAGATGCGAAACTACAGATTTATAAGAATATATAAACCTTCAGGGGGAGTTTAAATTAACGATTTAATGTCCAAGAGTAATTGAATGAGAAATGTATTTGGTCTCCAGACATTTTGGTAAGCATCAAAGCTGAGTCTTGCCCAGCTTTAGGGATGAATATTATTTATTTTTTATTTTTTATTAAACCCATTAGGAAAAGCATAGGATAAGTTGGATTCCCAATTTATTGGTTGAGAATGAAATGTTAGATAACAGTAACATTATTTAATTAGTTTTAAGTGATAACCATTGAGCCTGTCAAATTAAATGATCAAATGAATTAGTAAAGTCACCACTGTACAGGTGTATTGGTCTGTCCCTCTGGTTGGGTTTGTGTGTCTGTCTATTCCTCTACACATTGCCTATATATATATATATATATATATATATTTTTTTTTTTTTTTTTCCTCTCTGTTACCAGAAAAAAAGTCTTCTGTGGTGTATGTATTCATACAATAGCTTTCAACATCATGTTATAGCCTTCTTTATTTCTTATTAATCAGCTAAGCAATCTAAATGATTAGTTTCCATTATGTTACATCTCAGATGAACAGCATATACTTGTGTCGTTTAAATTTTTTTTGTAAACGTTCGTTTTGTAGTAAAGTCAGTAATTGTAGACTCAGTTGTCAGAGCAGTCAACAGTGATGCTTACGTTTACAAAACAACCCTACTACTATTCTCTAAGTGGCCACATTTACTTTTCTCATCTCTCTGTATCATATTATGTCATCATATTGTTTCATTTCCTATTCCTTTACAACACAGAGCAGCAAGCTAAATATGGCCAGAGGCAGATATACACAACAAAATAGACTGGAGGCTTGCACAGAAGAACTCAATGCCATTTTGTCTATATAGGACAGTCACCTGATAAAGCCAGTCTGAATTATTTGGGTATTTATTAATGCCCAGGTAAACGTCAAATGTTCTCTGTTAAATTTCATTATTACTCAAATCTATAATTTGATATTCCACTTAGTTGTGCAAGGATAGGGCACAATATGTATTCATTTCTATTTCTTGCCTTCACATGTACAAGCAATTGGAAAGAAGTATATGTATTTACAATAGGACATTCGGTATCATAATACACAAACCAGCACAGTACACACAATATCGATTAAAAACTGGTACATATATGTTGTAGGTTTGTTAGAAATTGCCTAGTGCACCTCAAACTGTGTGATGATACCAAGATTCCTCAATGCATGTGACCAATCGTTCCAAGATGAAGCAGCTGATAACAGAAAGAGGTTTTACCCTGAACAGAAAATGACTGAGATTCAAACAGGGACACCTGCTACAGATTATTAGTGCCAAAAGACCCTTACGGAACAGAAGAAATGCCTGGTGTTTGAACCCAAAGGTGCTTCTCATCACGCTGCACACATCTCAGCAAGTAATTGACATAAAAGTGAATTCAATTATTTATTTTTTCAGATAAGCAAGCAACAACTTCAGACAGTGAAAGATCGATTTCAGGCCTTCCTCAACGGTGAGACTCAGATTGTGGCTGATGAGGCCTTTATTAATGCTGTCCAAAGCTATTATGAGGTAAGTTTGTTTCTTTTCCCAGTGACAGTGTTACATTATTGTATTATAAAAAAAAGAATGAGCTTAGTATTGTTAGTGGGTTACTTGATTGTTGTGCCTTATTGTATACAATGATATCCAATTACTAGCAGGCCATTTTTAAGGGATCCAACATATTCAAAATATGTGTGTTCCATGATGTTATTATTCAGTAATTCTTGTTAAATAATGTGCTTTCAATAGAGTAATTAATTAGTCTTAAACAAGGTCTGGCTTTCATAGAGAATTATTACCCAAGTAATATGCACTACAATATATTGCTGTTCTCATTCCCATATTTGCTACAACAGCCATGTTGACAAACAAGACCTACCTTTGTGTAATTGCATTAGCATACAAATGTGAGTAACAAACATTCACATTCCAACGTCTTTCTCTTGGGAGTTGTTTTGGAACCTCTGTTGGTAAACAAGAATGTTAAGTCATGTTTTAGCTGCCACATGATGTTGATTCACCTTAGGCCTCTAAATTATAAATATGCAATTTAAAACGTAGCAATATGCAACTCTGCCAGTTTGTTTTAAGGTAGGGAAGATTCTGCTTGTTGCAGCTGTAATGGAGGATGGGAAGGGTACAATGCAAATTATAAATCATGTTTATTGGCAATCAGGGTCTAAGTTTATTGGCCATTATCCCGCTGTTGCACAATTATAGGTGCACAAAATGTAAAGCTGGTTATTTGAAGTTCAAAATAAATCTTCTGGCCCTAAGGTCTGTGAGGAGGCAAAATCATGTTTTCAAAGTGGAATAAAATAATTTCAATGGTATAGTTTAATCACTCCATCCTGCAACTAGTTATTTCTTACTAGACTTATACTGTTACAGGCATATTACACCTCTCAGAAACAGACTTTGCCTTTGTACTAACAGACATAGCATTGTGAACATTTACATAGCAGGTTATGTCCACTGTGTTATGCATATTGCCTAATGCTATACAGAGGTCGTAAAAGGCAATGTAGCACTGCGCCATATTGAATATATATTGGCATACATCTCATGATGCCAAATAATATCTATATACTGTAGATTATAGAATATGCTGAATATACAAGGCATATTGTTGGAGGCTGTGTGGTCCAGTGGTTAAAGAAACGGGCTTGTAATCAGCAGGTCCCCACTGACTTATTGCGTGACCCTGAGCAAGTCACTAAACCTCCTTGTGCTCTTCGGGTGAGACATTGTTGTAAGTGACTCTGCAACTGATGCATAGTTCACACACCCTAGTCTCGTGTCTTGTAAAGCGCTTTGTAATGGTGGTCCACTATGAAATGTGATATATATATATATATATATATATATATATATATATATATATATATATATATATATATATAAATATAAACAACAAATATTAATTGATCTGCACTGGTAAGAGGTGTAGCAGCAGAAAGTCTGCCAAAACCTCAAAGAAATAAGGATCATTAGAAAGAAAATGGTTTGAAGACACAATAGACCTCAAATTGAAAGGAAATAATAAAAAAAAAAAAACAATTACAACACAGTGCTATGTTGCAATTGTTAAAAAGAAAATCTGTGGTACAAAATAACTAGACCCCTTCCGCCAAGCTTGGAAATTTAAAATTAATTGTTTTCATGTTTCCATGAAACCCTTCTCAATAAGTTTTAAACAGGGTTTTAGATGATTTTCATTTAAAAGCTATTCGAAAGAAAGATTCTGAAGTTAAGATAAACTCAGTATAAAAAAAATGTATCTTTAGTTTTAAAATTTGTGAAAGGCTACTCTGGGGTCTAAAATCCAGTCAATCCACAGGCAGTTTCCATATATTACTATGTAAAAAAAAAAAAAAACTGAACAATTTCAATATGAAGAATGTTTGCACGGTCAGCCTACATTTTAGACATGGCAAATTATTGTTGTATTTACCAGCATTAAGAATATAGGATAGGATTAATTTCTAAAACAGTGAATGTTTTTTTTTCTTTTTTTTCATTGCAGGTGTTTATCAAGAGTGATCGTGTTTCTCGGATGGTACAAAGTGGAGGCTGCTCTGCCAACGATTCCAGGGAGGTGTTCAAGAAACACATTGAGAAGAGGGTCCGCAGCCTGCCAGAGATCGACGGCCTCAGCAAGGAGACTGTCCTGAGCTCCTGGATGGCTAAGTTTGATGCAATTTATCGTGGGGAGGAGGACCCTCGCAAACAGCAAGCCAGAATGACAGCCAGCGCTGCCTCCGAGCTGATCCTGAGCAAAGAGCAGCTATACGAGATGTTCCAGCAGATCCTGGGAATCAAGAAGTTTGAGCATCAACTGCTGTACAATGCATGTCAGGTAAGAACATCACCAACACAATGGTTTTTGTAAATTTGTCCTATAAGTCTTACAGCTATGGCAAAGAGTTTTGCATCACCCTATAGAATTAACTAATTTTGCTTCATACAAGTGGAATGAAATAATGTGACATTAACATATTAAACCACATACCGCTTGTAGTTTTCCATATACTTAACAAAAAAATTGACAGAAATTGAAAGATCTCACATAATTAAAATTGAAATACTATACTACTATTATAGCTTCCAGTAGACTTTTGCAAGATGATTTCATAGGAGGCTATGTGGTCTGGTTGTTAAAGAAAAGGGGCTTGTAACCAGGAGGTCCCCAGTTCAAATCCCAGCTTGTTCACTGACTCACTGTGTGGCCTTGGGTGATTACTTAACCTCCTTGTGCTCCGTCTTTCGGATGAGATGTTGTTGTAAGTGACTCTGCAGTTGATGCGTCGTTCACACACCCTCGTCTCTGTAAGTCGCCTTGGATAAAGGTGCCTGCTAAATAAACAAATAATGATACACGATTATTATAATACTTGATGTTAAATAAAAGATCTAAGTTATGTTCATATATATATTTTTATTATTATGTCTCAATCCTAAAATTATATATGATGCAAAACTTTTGGCCATATCTGAAGATGCATGTTCTATCACTTATAGACTATTTTCTAAAATGATGGTAGAAAATCAATATGGTACAAAAAGAGTATTTTTAATAATAAAATTATATAACAGCAGTGTGTGGGCATTTATGACTGTCATAGGACATTTGCCAAGCCACTTTCTACTTGGATTTTATATAACAGATTGTCAGGTACATTAATATCCACCCTGAATGCAAAGAGCACCATTGATATGTTCTTCAAGGACCTTGTGTATGATTGAAATGCAGGGCATGACAGCAGTCTGGGCTGAAAGACATTAGGTTTGCTCATCATTTAATACATTAACAAACTCAATCCCACCACTTTCAAGAACATGCCCTTGGTGACCCTGGAATTGTTGAAAATGACTTAATACCTCCTACAATATGAAGCACTTATGAGCTTAACATATTAACATAACCAAATCTGAAAGTGCTCTGTGAACAAGGAATACATATATAACAAAATAGTGTGTGTTATTTTTGGAGAACGTAATGTACAACAAAAGCACTTCTGTGCTCCATTATTAGTATATAATGTATACAGTATAGTGTCGCATTGTATTAACTGGAGATGGATAACATGTACAGTAGTCTACTTTAGATTATCTTCATACGCCCGTAAAGAGCTAAGTTACAGTTGGTTTAGGCTGCAAGTTTCTTTTTGTTTGTCAGAGCTGGCTTATGCTTTAGAGAATTCTTCATTTGAAATCCTGATAATAGTTACAGACACAATTCTTTTTTGTGTGTGTTTCATGACCTGATTTAAAAAACAGCTCTTGTCCTAAGAGAACAAGATCCCATCTGAATTTGCTGCCTGTTTCTGAACACAATAGCTATTCCTCTTGACTTTGAAGTGTGATCACCCAGTTTCAGCCTGTTATCAGCAAAGACAGTAAGGTTCAACTGTGCATATTGACATTCTTCATTTGAAGTCATTCTCAGGCTAACTTTAATGTACTATTGCTGAGAGGCACTGCAGCTGGAAGATCTACTTAACAAAGGAATGTTTGTAAGTGGATTTACGAAGTGGGTTTTGACACATTTTTACACAAAATCTTAATTTCAATAGTTGAAATTGTGCGTATCCTTGCAGTTTTTTTAAAAATTATTATTATTATTATTATTATTATTATTATTATTATTATTATTATTATTATTATTATTATTTTCTTTCCCATAATCCTGTGAAGACAATTAAACAATTATTTTCACAATAGTCTTTGTAATGGAATTGGGCGTAACATACATGTATGTACAGTATATTTCTATACACACGATCATGAAATGTAAAGGGGAAAATGGTACACTTGAATACATTCATGCCAATGTCATTAACAGAATTCAAAGGTTTGATTGCTGTTACTCTTTACAATTACAGAAGAAACAAAGAATAATGTTTTTCGGACTACTGCATGTCCCACACTGAAAGACTGAAAGCAAATATGAGTATAATTTGAGTACTTTTTACTACAAAATAGTTATTTTATTGTGGGCATGCGTGCGTTCTACTACATCCAGCACACTGGACATTTAATTTGGTAACATCTTTTTAAATGTTTTTATTATTATTATTATTATTATTATTATTATTATTATTATTATTATTATTATTTTATTATATTTTTCCTGTTGCATGAAAATAAAATGAAACATTGATAGATTCAGTTGAGCGTTGACTAAATGTAACAAGCCCTGAAAGACTCTCTCTCTCTCTCTCTCTCTCTCTCTCTCTCTCTCTCTCTCTCTCTCTCTCTCTCTCTTCAGGGTGTACCACTTGATTAACTTGATTAATCTGTAGCTTAGTGGTATTAACATTTGGCTCTTTGTCAGATTTAACACGTGTTCAGTGAAGTTATTATCAACCAGGTCAGCTCGAGATCCTGGATTGGAAAGGCCTGATAGAGTCAAAGGTGTCCATGCTCTAGTAGGTTTTATTTGTATTATTTCTGTTTGCAAAGCAGTAACTCTGTCCTGACCCAGCTGTTTACACTAGTCTTGCTCCACCCTTAAAAAATAATGGTTGTTTGGAACAGGTATGGGACTATTCTCCTTAACATAAGATATATTTCTGTTGCAGCACATTTGTTTTAACATATGATAAATATCTATAAATTGTGCATAAAGATTTTGTAACAACAGCTGTGGAGTCACTTACAACAACGTCTCACCCAAGACGGAGCACAAAAAGGTTCTTCACACAGTGAGTCAGTGGCTCAGCCAGAATTTGAACAGGGGGACCTCCTGGTTACAAGCCCTTTTCTTTACGACTGGACCAGCATCTGTCCATGGTCACAGTCCATTCTCTTGTTCTCCAATGCAGCCAAAAGACCCTGGCTGAATTTGGAATTTTGCCACCTAATTACTGTTAGATTCCTAATAAAATACAGCTTCCAAGTAAAGGCAAGGTGTGCAGTGGAATGTGATGCACTGTGGCCTGGTGCCCAAATGAATGTCTGTCATTGTATCACTAGTTGGAGTTCATAATTTTACATTCCATATTTTCAAAAAATGTGGCAGGAGTGGGTATTAATACAAAAACAATGAAGACCTTCTTTATTATTTATTTTGCTAGAATTTAGGATTCAAATAAAATGTCAGAAGGAAACATGTTCAGGACATTCTTGGCTTTGGTTTAGTTCTGTTTGTAAAAATATCTGTTTGACATGCAACACACTTAATTGATTACCCATCTGGTTTGTATTTTTGTATGTGGGGATAAAAGAGAATATTAAGTTGTCAGTTTTTTAAGCAAAAGCTGTTTTAATTGTGCCCAAAATGTCAGAAGCTAAGAGACAAAACTGTTTTTCTGTAATGCTAAAATTCACCAGATGATTGTTGGCTGTTTTCGCTCTAAAGATAATACTGGCTCAATATTGTAATCAATATTCGCATGATTCAGTTTCAAGTGAATTTGATGCTGTTCCATCAAGGAAAGTAAATTCAATTTTGCATATTAATGTACCCTCCGGGGACAGATGATCAATAAGTCTTGTGAAAATCAGACTAATACTGCTGAGTAGGAGTTGGACACATCTGAGAAACAGCTAATTCAATTCCTTAACAATATTTCTTTTTGGATCGCATCTTCCTACTGCATTGCAGTAGGCGAGCGTATAGAATAAATCATGAATCACAGAATTACAGAAAACAAAAGCTGTTTGATTGGCTGTTATCACAGTTCAAGCTGGAGGATCTGTATGGATTGTAGAGGCAACACAAGTTAACAGGGCTTGAGATGACTGTCTGTTTAATTTAATAGGTCAGATCCAAAGGTGTGGAAGTGAGGTGCATGTCTGTCATTTTTAAATGCATTTTTACTTTATACATATAAAATCTATTTAGTCTGCTTAGACTCTGCTCCTCCTCGCGAAGTCCAGTTTGTGTTTTGGTATATACCTCCATTTTGTTATAGTAAAAAAAAAAAAAGAAAATTAGCAAACACCATTACAATGCCCTTTTAAAATATAAATGACACTGTGGGTTGTGGAGTAAACAGAGCTGCCAGTGGGCTGGTGGATTATTTAATTGGTACATTGCTGCTCTTCAGTCAGTGTGTGTTTTATGCCTGCTTGAGTGCTTTGATGTTTTCTGTGTTAGTTAGCTTGCCTCTGGTGTAACCAACCAGGCTCCTTTTCTCATCCTCACAGCACCACATCCTGGTCTCCTGTGTGCACTGTTGGATCATGGGTAATTACCAATGGGTTACTGCTGCTTGTTCTTCCTGAATATATAATGTTTTGCTGAATTAGTCATAATGATTGATTCCATTGCCAGCACCCTAAAAAAATACCTTTACAGCCAGCTATAGTCCTAACTATATATTGTCCACTTTTGTTCTTAAGAGGAATTATCTGTGACTCTTAAATGTTTGATGATTAAACCAAAAAGGTTCCACAGTTGCTGGGTAGTACTAGTTAATGCCCGGCTGACTCCTAAGGGTAGAATAAGGTCATAGGACAGGAGCTTTTATAAAGAATACTTGTGCAGGGATTAAGATGCTGAGGTACTACAATGTGAATAAATTTTAGAAGTCACAATTCTGTGCAGGAAACTAAATGGAATCCATTACGTTTTTTTCTGGATGCCTGATTACACCTGTTCAAAAATTGCAACCTCTATATAACATTAAACTAAATCAGTGAGGCAAGTCCCCCCTTGTAACAGTTCATCAAAAGATAATACATATGGTCTGCTTCCCATACAATAGGTTAGAAAGAACTAGATTTTTCTTTCAGTGAGAGGAATCTTCTTTTGTGTTTAATTTTCATTTTTCACCTGAAGAGACTTTTGTGGTCTAGGTAAGGGGGTTTCAACTTTTTTTTTTTTTTTTAAACTGTACCCCTTCTGTTGGGAGATTTTTAGCTAAAGTATGCTTTACAATTTTCGTTCACTGAATGGTACCCCAGTCGCAATGAATAATCAGAATAATCTGATTAACACATTATTTAATATATAATTTTTCACAAGCGTCTGGGACTGACAAACGACTGGTTTAAGACAGAATACCAAACAATAGGCTTTCTATTCGGCAAAGTCATTATACAAATAATACAAAACAGTCTGCACTGTAAATATTTATCACGTTACCATTTACTTCCCATCTCAGCATAAGTATGTGTGCCATTTAAAATATTTACATCAAAAACATAACCTCAAGGTAAAACTATAATACCTAAAAATGATACTTTATAACTTTGTGTCGCTTTGCACTTTCTGTAGACTCTTGTGTTTTCTTAGTTTGTTTTTGTTATGCAACCTCAAGAAATACATCCATTTCAAACACAGACAAAATAATCAACCAGCCGCTATTGCTGTTACTATGCAGCCGCGGTAATAAATAAAACAAAAACCCGTCAACGTCTACTATTTATTTACCGGAGCATTTATACGTCCAAAAAATAAATTGTGCTTCACTAATACGTCAAGTTGAAAACAACAAAAATCACTAACAGTTTCCCCTGCTCGCCAGCTTTACCCATATAAGCCACTCAATCGAAATTACGCATGCGTAAAGGGGGAAAATGTGGACGTAGTAGAGTTTGTGTATTTGTTTTCATCTGCGGTTAACGTTGAGCTGCTAAACAAAGCTTAAATAATTATACACGGTGCTTTAGAGAATATATAATACCGTGTGTGTGTAACCACCGATTGTATTATACTATATAATAGATATATATAATAATATATATATTATATATAGTGAATATATAAAAAATACACATTTATTTACTTTCATTTTTTATTTGTGCATTAATGAGACGTTCTACGTACCCCCCTATGACCCTTAGAAGTACCCAGAGCGGTTCACGTACCCCCGGTTAAAAAAGCCCGGTCTAGATAGCTAGTGTGTGTATATTATACAATACATGTTTTAAAATAAAAATCCAATTATATATTTTTTAAATATGCATGAACAGTATGAGAAACAGGGTAGCCTGATTTTTTAAATATTATTTTAAAAAAAAATAGACGAACTTTGTTTGTAACATCTTGTTAACTTTTCTCATCATACAGAACTATGATATAAATTTGATCTAAACAGAGTAAGTAAAGATGTTCCAGGTAAGAAATGGTCTTTAAAACAACAGCTACTTCAATAAACACAGGGTGCAGGAACCAGAAGATGGGCTGATTGTTAAAGGGAAATACAGTGGCAAATCCTACAGTAACAAGGGTGTGTCCTTATTGTGCAGCATTTCTCAAGGGAGCAATCTTGTAAAGTATTACATGATAAAGGTGCAGCACTCTCTCTCTCTCTCTCTCTCTCTCTCTCTCTCTCTCTCTCTCTCTCTCTCTCTCTCTCTCTCTCTCTTCTGCCGCTACCAGATGGCTGGACTGTGCAGCTGAATGAAGGCTCCAGGGCTGTAAGCAGCTGAGCCTGAGCCTATCAGACAAAGTGCAGTGCTGAGCTAAAAATAGAACAGCAGCAGATTGCTATTCAGCTTGTAGCTTTTTGGAAGATGTAGCTCTGCATTGTAGTGCTGTACATTTCTCTCAGTTTGATCAGCGGCATTTTTTGTTATCCCGTTGTTGTTTAGTTTTAGCTGTGCTGTATGCATTCTTCTTTGCAGGGTCTGCCATTTCCCCCCCATAAAGGAATCCCATTGGCTAACAAATTAGCTAAATAGAGCCTACACTCCAAGTTGCTGCAACTTAGCAACTTTGCAGCATCAAGAAGCTTCTTCCATAGGGAGCTGTGTCTTTGAGACTCCTCATGGGGCCAGGAGGAGTGGAGACCAACCCTTTTTAAACAGACAGTCTGCCAGTGAAGGGCTGCTAGTTCAGTGGCCTTAATAACATACAGTTCTGCGTTCAGTTTTTCAGCAGAACTAACACTACGTGTCTATATATTTCAAAGTTGACAGGATAAGAGATGCTCCAAAATGTTTAGAATTGATACGTGATTCTAATAATAGGATTATTATTTATAGTGCTTGGTGTCACACGGTGTTGGGATACTGTAACAGAGCTATTTTAAAAAAAAGGGATTTCAGAGTTAGGGAAATGTGGCTTTGTATGCTTCCACTGTAATGCTTTACAAATACAGTACAAGAAATACTCTCCATACCCTAAAGTAATCTCTCACCTTGCCTTAAAGACACCCTGCAAGGTTTTCCTCCCACCTAGCTGTGCTACAAAGCCCATAGTATTAGGGAATGCCTTTTCCTAAGTTATTACAGTGATCTGTCTTGCCACCCATGGCTGGTTCTGTTTGCCACCTCTGCCATCTATATTCTTCATCAGTGACTTGTACGGCCTGCATCTGATATATTTAATATTGCCAAATGCTTCTATGACAAGTACAGTACATTTTCTTCGACACTAAGGAAACCTGACATGTTCATTTTTTATCGAGATCCCTTCTTTCACTGGTGCAGCTGTCTGTATCAACCTGAGCTGAATGAGTCACTCATTTAAATTGTTAGTGATGTGAATTACTTGTGCCCTCTCTGGGTCCCAATCTTTTGAACTCAATTTGCATTCAATCTAAGGGAATTCCTGGCATTGTCTGCAAGTGAACATAATGCTTTCCTCATCACGCCTTGATCAGCCTTGCTAAATACATTGTACTGTATGTGCTACACTTTAAAAAAAAAAAAAAAAAAGAAAAGCTATTTGGTAATTTTCAAAAGATGCTAAAACACACCACTATTCAGTTTTGGTCTTATGTCAAGCAGAGACTGACAGCTGTCCACTGAAGCTAAGTTGAGAGCACCAGATTTCACTTGTCGAACCCTCTGGATTTGAAAGAAGCTAATATGTATGTCAAATGTGCCTTGAAGCATTTTAGTAAACAAATAGCTTCTTCTTCTTCTTAAAAAAAAACAAACTACAGTATAGTTTTTGTTCACTTCTGAAATGTCATTTGCTCACAAGATGCTAAGCTGTGCTCAGGAGATGTGCTGTGCTCACGTGATACTAAGCTGTGCTCATCACGAGACAATAAGCTGTGCTCACGAGATATGTCCTGCTCACGAGATAATGAGCATTGCTCACGAGATACGAGATATTATGTCATGGTCATGCGATACTAACCTTCTTTTTGAATTGACACCGTGTCCCTTTAGGAGTTCCGTAGATAAGTGTACAATAGCAAAACACAATTTAAAAGTTTTACTGGAACCGTCCCAGTTTTCCCAGGATGTCTGCTAACCCTGACTTCCAAAAGACATTTTGTTTTTTGCTCTACTTATTTTCTTAGAATATGAACTAAACTACCTGCAGAATATTTATCTTGTGCGACAGGACCGAGTCCAGCAGTTGTTCACATTGAGGTTTAGTGAGCAAACCAAGCTCGGTTCATTTGCCAGTCATACCGAGTCCCCCTCTTTAGTGGACTCGGCACAGTTCATTTCACATGCAGACTTTGTTGTTCAAACTTCACACCAAATGTGCGGAACCACACGAGAGCAGACCAAACCCTCTAAACAGACGCAGTATGAACACAGACTAAATGTCATTCCAAATTCTTTTCTTGACATGCACCTTTCTGTTTATGGTGTTTGAAGTCATTCTGAGTGGCTCTGTATTCTGCTGCACCAGTAATGAATTGTTATCCTTTCTTTTTGTCAAGATCAGCCTTATAAAGAATTATAGCATGTTCTTGTGTTCAGAAAACAAACTGTTTGACACTAATTGCAATACTTTAGCATTAAATACTATATCTTAGCTGCAGCTGAAACATTGCTTATATACTTGTGGCAAAGTGGCTGGTAAGGGGAACAGGTGTAGCGGTGATGCGGTCCAGGAGTGATGAACAGACAACGGTACTTTAGTGAATAAATGTTTATTGTGCCATTTCCAGGTCTGGTGACCGTCAAATAATAAACCCCCGACAGTACACAACAATGTGTAAAGTGCAGGGAGGGTGAATAACACAGTAGTCCTGAACAGAAAACTAAGGCACGGTCACCAGTCCTGGGTGAGTGCAAATGTGCAGGTGCTCTGTGCCGTGGTGCTCTGGATCGTGCTTTCGTGGCGACAGCTCCGGAGGTGTGCTTTAACTGTCTAGTAGTGCGACAAAGACATACAATTACAGACAGACAGAAATAACACACAACACGTATAACACTTAATTCTCTGAGAGCTCCTCTCTCAGTCCTTCTGTCTGTCGTGGAAATTCTAATAAAGGAAGAGAGACTGCAAGTTCCAAACAAACAGGCCTTTATTTCTTAAGTTTGCAAACTGTGAACACTCTCAGCACACAGCGTGCTAGATAATCATCGAGTAGTGTTCCAACATACAGAGTTTCTTATATACCTTAAAACTATCGGTAAGGCAGAAGGCTAGCCAATGATGATTCAGATATTAGCATATAAGGGAAACAATTTATAACTATGCATATGTGGTATATAGCTAAGCAAGCAAATAACAGAATGGCTGTTTTGTGTGTATAGCAAAAAAAGAAAGACAAGTCTGGCTCAGATTATTATCCATTGTCTCACAGCTGCAGCTGCAATGTAGGCAAAACTTTATCTTAAGCAAAGTGTACAAGGTTATGGGAGCAAGATTACAGTACTCTTCCATGGCAGGCAAATCCAATTTTCTATAATATTTCTCTTACATCTCCTAGTGTTAACCCAAACGAAGGAAAAGATCAGCGTTACCCTGGCCCCTATATGTACTCCCGCATGACATCTAGTAAACGGTTGCAGCTGCTTTATTACTCGCAGCTGCCCCTTGTTTACCTTTCAAGTCAATATGGTCTTACAACAGAGTCTCGCTTCTTTGCAGGCTGACCGACTTCCCAGTCCCGGAAACAAACTGTCAGGCCAGACTTCCAGATACTTCTCCTCCTGTTCTTTAGCGCCCTCACAGGTCGGGAGGGAGATTTATCACCAGAACTCATTGTCACAATACTGTATAAGAAACTTCCCTACAGAGTAATACTTTAATTAAGATACAGCACCTAAATCTACCTATCTTTCTCACAAAAGAATAAGAACTAAGATGCTTGAGTCATACTCATAATTAAATAAATTCCAAGAGCATTTGTGATTTACATCTCATTCGCAATCTGAACTTCCTTATAGCTTATGCTTATAGCTCTCTTGTAATTTAATTCAACCACTGTAGTTAAATCATATTTAGCAGAAGGTATTTTATTGCAGAAAATGAGGCCCACGTCCACCATACAATGTTTTGTCTCATGCCTACTATTTTCAACATTGTACCTGACCATTACAGACCTTTGTGCCACAGATAGTTGAGAAAAGAGCATTTAATATGGATAGGCAACAGGCATTGTTTGGTCAGCTTCAGTACTTGACCTTAAAATGTTTTTTTAACTTGACCTGACCGTTGCGTTTATAGAAAGATTTGTGTTATTATTTTTAGATACTATCTACATTAACTGTAGCCTTCAGTTATTAAAGAAAGAACCGTCAACCTGACAAAACCTTTGATTTCCCAGTGCCGCCTTAAATAGCTCAGTGTTCTTCGGTTAGACTGTTTTTTGGTGCAGGTTGGGTTCATTTGATATTAAGGAGGCTTGCTGGTATGGCAGAAAATAATCAATACAGTGTATCTAGTGTTCTGATAGAGTGGTATTGGATGTGTTATGCTGTAATGACTGAGGTACAAGTCGAATTGTCTGGAAGGCAAGTCTGTTCTCATTAATGAAATAAAAAGATTAAAACCTATTAGCAAGTCCAGGGAACTAGCAGCGGATTTATTTTTAATGTTAAGTAGAAGTATATGCTTAGATAACACAACAATGAAATCAATCAAACCCTGAGGGAGTTTAAGATGATTCTGACATTCTATTTTTCTACCCCTCAAGGAAATATTTTGGTGTTGATGCATTTTCATTTAAACGTTAAGCAATTCAGGTTATCAGAGGGGGTGGCTGCTCAGTCACAATATTAATACTGACTAGAAATAAATAGGATGCAGAGGGCGCGCATTCCGGTTCCTAGCCCACAGCACTTTCACTGTGTCAGACTCTATAAATTACTTGCATGAGCCAACTTTGAGATTAATTATTAATACAAGAACACTTGTGAATATTTCAGTACTTTATTACTCTGTGGTAGAATGTAGGACAACAGCCGGGTTGGGAGTTACACTAACAGTTGTTGCAAACCTTTGTTCCAAAACACGGCCTGTTTTTATCCTGATTTTGATCTATTTTCAAACCAAAAGATGAAATATTGTAATGCCTACAGTAGTTAAATGTTACATGTCTTCTTGATAAGTGAAAAAAAAAATGTCGAAGGCCACAGAGATCTTTTACGTTTGATGAAGAGCATTTTACAAGAAAGCGCTGTAATGTATCGAGGAGCTAGTATGCAGTCATTTATTTTTGGAGACTCGTAAAGAATGCTCGAGGGATCGTTTAACAGTGTTCTTTATTTTCTTTATTTTGAAGCTGTTTTGCATACAAAATACCTACACCCATCAGAGTGGTCTGTACGAGATAGATAATCCACCTGTCTGATTTTATTTTTCACAGATGTTTAGCTGTAATCATAATTATCATCATCAAAAAGGAATAACGTCTTTTGATTCATGACATCACTTCTGTGCAGTAATAAAGACTGCAGTCACTTGGTGCAGAATGTTGGGAGGCTTTGGAAATCAGACTAAATCGTTATCACAGTGCTGTGATTTATAGAAAATCCTGCAAAGAGAAGTGGGAACTGGAGCAATTATTAGTTCCCTGGGAGGCAGTTTGGTTTCTTGAGTCAGTTGTGTATTAAAGGTATCTTTTCAAGTGAGATCAATGAACTATATTTTCTTGCCTGGTTTTTACATAGTTCATGTATCTGGTGTCCATACAGTAACTCCACAGAATGCTTTAAGATGATCAGCAATCCAGTTTTCAAGAAACTACCACCTTCTGAAAGTCATTGATATTCTGAAAGCCAGCAGGGGTTGCCAGGGTCAGCTCCCAGCTTGACAAGTGGTGATAGGGTGTTAACACGCTGTCTTATATACAAGATGGTCAGTTCTTTTCTTTGGCTAGTTCACAGCAGGCTACTTTCTCACGGTGGGATTGCTCCATTTTACAGCAAATGTTCTGTTGATGAAAATCCCCTTTCTCATACTGAATCCGAATATGGGGATATAATATGGGGATCTGACATAGATCAACATCTTTACATGTATGTTTACCAGAACATTTTTATAGTGACGGCTCTAATGTTAAATTAGAAAAAATATAAGAGAAATATGAACACAGCCCTGAAATACTGTACAAGCATGACATTCTGTTTCAGACTTATGATGATAAACTACACATGAGATAAAAAAAAAAATATAGAATACTGTACAATATGCATTTGTATCTATTTCTACAAGGGGTTAACACTGCTGAAGCATGGACTGCTATTGTGAAAGGAATAGTTGCCCTGGTCTGTCAACCTCTTTGTTTCCTAGTACAGCATACACAGTATGCTGCAGGAAATGTAAATTTAACATCTTCTTACCTTGAGGATTACCTTTACCTTCACATTTCTGAGGCAGCACGGCTCTGACAAGCATTCTAAGCAAATCCAATTCAATTTTAAATAATAATAACTAAATATTTCAAACAATTGTTTCCCATGGTTTACTCAGGTAAGAATGCAACGGATAAAAACAAACCATTTATTTAACTTTCAGCAATGTTGAGTGAGCAACAGACGGCACCTGATTTCTGCCTAAACCAACCAGGAAAAAATCTTCCTGTCCTCTTGTCCAGAGACGCAGCTCGACTCATTAAAATGCGACCTCGTTTTTGTCTTACATGGTAAATACAGATCTGATTGAATCCATCTCTGACTTAATTCCTCCTTCAAACCTGCATCTGACATGTAAAAACATGTCGTACAAATCTATTTGCTAAGTCAGTCTAACAGTACAGTAATGAAGTATGCCAAAAAGTAGGTTTTTGTAATATTGATGGTGAACACTTTTAACATTTTTTAATGCAACCCAAGAGCACTGACAGAATAGTAATCTGATTCTAAAGTCTCATTCATAGATACTCGTTGAATTTTGGGTGCGCTTACGGTATGCGTGTGTATTTGCACATATGTCTGTGGGAGGGAGGGAGGGGCGGTCTGGTAATACAAGCCATGTACTCATTTCATAATATTTTATATATGATGATATATAACATCATTTTATCGCGATCTGTATTTTTTTTTCTACATGGATATGTTTGTACTGTTGTATAACATATTTTTATTCAAAACTTTTGAAACTAAAGAACCTACACTTTAATGATATTGCCTAAACTTCCTGTCTCTACACATACTTCTGGTATCTACATATCTGTGCAAGTTTCAATTTAGTGAAGCAGTGATTAACTTTCACTTTTTCTGTGGTTTCAGCTTGATAATCCAGATGAACAGGCGGCCCAGATTAGGCGAGAACTGGATGGACGTCTTCAAATGGCAGACCAGATTGCAAGAGTGAGTAAAACCTATTTTTGTTATGACAGGCTATTAACGCAATGCATCCTGCAATGCCGTCAGTGCATAAGGTGTGGCAGCAGGCCTCTGCATCTCCTTAAATTGCAATTCTGCTGCTCTCTGAAAATGTGTGAGATTTGTGTTTGACATGAAAAAACATGCATATGATTATGCATGTAATCTAAACAGCTGTCCAGTAATTGTCATGCCAGGAGGAAGTGAAGTGTGAGCTCTGTGCCCGCCCCTTTAATATAAACACGTAAATATATGTACGCACACTCACACAAATTCACACGTTCAGTCCCATTTAATTATGAGTCATTAAACAAGTTATGATGTAATAGCAGTGTAAAAACGGGGGAACTGACAATGGTTCCTGCTGTTACCGTGGTAACTTCTGGTGGAAATAGTTTGTTATTGCATGGAAATGGCCTGAACCGTGGTGTTACCATGTAATTGCATCAAGTAACAAGATGTTGTTCACTTTGCCACTTCCATGCAATTAAACAGTAGTCATTGTGTAAGAACAGGAGCCCTTGATGAATACTCAGTTATTATAGTTAAACACAGTTAAACACTTGGACACATGGATTCTCTCTCCTATAGACCACTCTGTATGTTGTATGTTAAATAGACTGAAAATAAAGAAAACTTTGAGGTTGTCTGTTGAACAGTCATTATAGGTAATGCACGGTGCGGGTCAGTGACATTAGACGTTTGCTAATTGTTTAGCAATGACTGATAAGTGCCATCTCTCTCACTTTATTATTTTGAAAGGAGCGCAAGTTTCTAAAGTTTGTTTCAAAAGAAATGGAGAGCATGTTCATCGAGGAGCTGAAGTCGTCTGTGAATTTGCTGATGGCCAACCTGGAAAGCATGCCGGTGTCCAAAGGAGGCTCTGAGTTCAAACTGCAGAAGCTGAAACGCGGTCACAACACCTCGATCATCGACATGGGGGAGGAGAACGAAAACCAGCTCTCCAAATCAGATGTTGTGCTGTCTTTCACGCTGGAGGTACAATGACTTGACACATGTTTGCTCGTCATTCACTCCCCTTTCAGCTGCCACAAGTCTGTTTAACAAGTCTTGTTTTCACTCTGCATGAACAGTAAACGGATGGGGGGGGGCGGGGTTAGTAAAATACTGTACCCTTAGCCTCTGCCAGACAGCGTGCAAAAAACCCTTCCAACTGATTGATTTTGACCAATGCACGAAGATACGATTTATTCTCTGACAATCTGAGAATGTACATTTACATCAGAAATAACTCTAGAGGATTGCTTTCACTGGTTATGTTCATAAACAAGGTTGCTTGTGAATCTTGCGGTTTATTGAGTTGCAGAGCTGGTCAACACAAACCAGGAAGCATAATTTATCAAATGCTTATTGTTTAAGGTTTCACTCTTTGAAGGTGCTCAGGTACTAGAGGATCCATAGTAGTATTTTGATAAATGAAGTGTGGAATAGCCCATATACTCTTGTAAATTTACTTTACACACAAACTAGAACACTTTTATTGATGCTCTTGTTTTATGTCTGCTACTGATATCCTCAAAGCCACAGCAATTCAAAGAGATCCCCATCATTGCGTGGTGGGAATGATTAAACCACTTGGTAACTGCTTACTGAGGTCTCCATCATATTAACAATGTGTGAATTGTGTAACAGTTCCACTGTGACCTTTGCCCTGGATCTATCACCCCCTATATCAACAGCACACCCTTTAAGCACATTGAGAAAAGCATCAACTCGGTTCACTGTATACAGTACACCACTATATTGACCAGCATACATTCTGTATTAAATCATGTTAAGTGACAAAGGATATCGTGTTATGTATGTCGTGTATAAAGATGATGTTCTCTTTTGCAGGTTGTGATCATGGAGGTTCAGGGTTTGAAATCGTTGGCTCCAAACCGCATTGTTTATTGTACAATGGAGGTGGAAGGAGGGGAGAAGCTACAGACTGATCAGGCAGAGGCTTCCAAACCAACGTAAGGGTCCCAATAAGACACATGTAGATAACCTTGTCATTTACGCTGTCAGATAATGATCCTTGTTAAACAATAAAACCACTACCAGAATGGTAAAACAAAAAAGGGCTATAGTTCAAAATACCAGGATGTTAATAAAAACCTATTGCTGCGTAAATATTTGTAAATAAAACTGTTCAGTTTATCAGAACATCCTAAAAAGTGAAGACCTTGGAAACAGATTAAATCGCCTAAGACAGACTGCAAGTATCACTCTTGTTACTTCATTCTCTAAATAAACGAACGTGGTGCCCCACTCTAAAACCGGTTACCTATTATATTCGACTTCAAAATGCCACAGCTTGCATCATTGATTTTTACAGCTGTTTTAATTAAAGTGCATGCAAAAACCTATCTGTAGCAGTCTAATAAGAATCCCCAGGTACTTGAGTTTTATAGATCCATCCTGAGTATGTCTTATAAATTATCGGTTCTGCTTGTAGCAAACAGACTGTAAAGATTTTAAACTCATAAATAATGAGCTAATAATTAACACAATGCGAGTATGAAGTGTAACAGTGATAGTTAATGTTAAGTCTACAGCACCATGCCATCAATTCAAGCAAAGAAGCAAAACTCCTGTTGTCTTTGAAAAATTGAAATCATTATATATTCCTACTGAGTTATTGATAATGGATAACGTGCTTAGCTCTGGTGATAGTCTTTTTGTGACCTTGTAGGCTTCACCATGGTGCTTTGAAAAATCTGTCATTTTTAATGTCTATTTGCTGCACGGAATTGAAACTACAGACTGCATGCACCGATAACCAGATTTATTATTTTCTCTCTGTTTTCATATTTTCTCAGTTAAGACATGGAAGTTTTTTGACTTTCAGCTGCCGTGTTGCCTGGATAGATTCAGTATCGCTGGTTTAAACTCCAGCATCGGAACATTTTGTTGTTTGTTTGTTTTTTTTGTTTTATTCAGACAATAACTGGAATTTAAGTAAATATTTATGAATGAAAACATAAATAAATAGCCCTACACTACATCCTATTTCAGAGGGTTTTTTCAGCAGCAAAGTGAATTTGATCATATATGAGACTGTGATTTCTGAAAATGTCACGGGAGATTACTGTAGCAGTCAGACAGTAAATGAGATCAAATGATGACTCGGAAACATTGCTCCCTTCAGGATTGAACTGCCAAGATTCTAGAAATGTATTTTGATAAATTGAGTTCTGGATTACATAACCAGATTTTGTTAGTCTTCGTTCACATGTCGCGGTTTGTAGGCAGTGAAAATCCCAAGATCCTACTCTTGCCCTGTGATAATGAGAATACCTTAAAGGAATTCCAGGTGCACAACATACAGTCATTGCATGGTGAGGAGCAGCTTATTTACTGCACAGAATTGTGTTCTATGAATGGCCATCTTTTCTATTTTTATGTCTGAAAATATTACTAAGTAAGCTGCAGTAATATAAAATCACATTCCTAATAACTAAGAAGTGGTTCTTTATAGGTCAGATCAGATATGAATGGTTATCCTTTTGTTTATTGATGGAATGAATGCTGAAAGTATCATAGTGGGAGTAAAATATTATTAAAAACATGTTTTGACAGAATTAAATGTCAACATTTTATAGGCTTGCAGATGGAGAGAATTTGCTTAATCCTGGAGAAAAGCTAGGCAGTAGGGTTGTACAGTTTGCTAGGCTGTACAAAAATATGTTGTCCTTTAGGTAGCAGTTACAGAATTTTACTAAAGAATGCATAGACATCTGCTGTCCTGATCCAGGATACTGGTTCTGCTGCGTGGCTCGGATCTAGCCAAATGCACTGCCACTCCAGAACAGCCTGTCTGTTCTCCAGTGGAAGGTTTGTTATAGAGTGTAACTGCAGTGACAGCTGTTCATTCACCTGACTTTCAGTTTATTTTAATGAAAAGATTACAGGTTGAAGTGACTGCTGCAGATAAATAGGCAAGCTGCAGAGGAATAACAGGAATTTTGACTGTCCTGAAATAGGGTAAAGTTCAGAGGGAGCGAGGCACATTTTGAAAGCAACAAAGACTGATTTACACTTTGTTTTGTTTTTTTGGTTTAGCAAGTTAGTAGATATGTTTTTACAGAAAAAAATGACAATTTTGTTTTTTATAGTGAAAGGCGTTATACACATAGTATTTATTTATTTATTTATTTATTTTTTCTCATAACCAGCCTGTGAACTGACATTGCTCTTGATCCTTGAGCAGCTCTGAGCTCAAAAGCAGTGTTGCACATTCTCAGTTTCTAGCAGGAATATTCTTAAAGCTAGCTGCAAGGTGACTGGGCTGTTCTTACTTCATCAGTGAGAACAGCCTGAGGGAAAAAAAAAACAAAAAAAAACTAAAGGAAATAAAAATGACAAAATGATTCTACTGAGCCACCTTCAGAGCAATTATCCTGTCAAGCTTTATCTGTTGTTTGACATTGTTTGGGGTTGTTGTTAATTTGCGATAGCTTTTTTTTAAAAAAACAGGTTACAGCCAATTAATGTCAATTAACGTTATTGGTTGTTTTTTAAGGCTTGTCTGTATTACATTTGAATTCCTGGGATGCCATCTAGAGGAATAAATCAGTATAGCACCGTGACTGAAAAAAAGCTATTGAGGAAGTCACAAATAATAATGGATCATCTTAAAAAACAAAAAGACTGTAGTTCCACTAAAGGCATTTTGTATCGTCCAATGTTCTCACACGCATCAGTCTAAAAAAACAAAACTGGGTAGATAAAAGGGAATAGCCCACTTCTTTTGAAGGGATGGCTCAAATTGGTAACTTTACATTAACAAGCATGTTGTTGTTGTCTTTCAATGACCCAACTGTTTACTACTGGAAATTAACTCAATACATTTAACATACCAATAATATGAATAAGCAATGTAGCACTTTCACACACAGAATCGCCTCAATCCGACTTACAGAAGAGCATGTGGTTGGCTTGCAATGCCATGAAATGTTTATTCAGGATAAGGGGCTTCAGCTTTGATTTGAAAAGCCAAAGCCTCTGCCGTCTCAGTGACCTAATGCAGGATTTCCTGAGAAAAGGTGCAGCCTCCTCCCACAGTCTTGCTGCCTGGTGTAGTCTGTCTCTGGAGGGTGTCAGCTGAGAGGTTTGACCTGGCTATATTAGGTCACCCATCTAGAAAGGTTGCTTGAATTCAGTTTCTGTAGGAAGAGTGGTTGTACATCTGTTGCTTCATGCTTTGTTCCCTTTATTAAAAACAAAAAACACTGGTACTGCACTTGGAACTAGATGTGAAATATGATTCTATTGAGTCTATTAATGCCAGGAGTCAAAAAAGAAAATACATTAACAAAATATTTTCCAGTAAAAAATATTTAGCAGCAATACCATTTGGGGAATGGGTCTAGTCAAAGATAGATGTAAATAATTTGAACCATCCTGATAATAATCTTTATTGCTTCATCTTTTGGCAGGAATCTGAGCTGTAATTTGACTTGGCAAAGGACTATTAAAAAAGGGTCAAAGAAGATTAAGAGGGGTTTATAGGAGATCTAAGCGGATTATTGAGCTTGGTCTCATCGTACAATTTAATGAATTGCAAATATATATGCAAGAGACAACTGGCCAAATCAGTACTGGTATGTAGGCATGCTGTACTGTGAAACGTATTCACTGTAGCATTCACTGTAAGACCAGAGGAACTTCAGTTGGTTTTTAGTAATAGGTCACACAGGTTTAGTATTTATCCAACGCAATTACATATTACACTGAGCTGTGTAAATTTAGCCTTTCAAACGCAATGCTGATTTTATATACTTGACATAATAAAAACAAATAAATACAGATTGGGGAGATAATGTACAATTCTGGCACCAGACAGTACACGGTAGCAGTCCCAGTAATTTAACTCATATATATTTTCATAGTAGAGGCAATTGAGAGCAGAAAATGAGGACCACTTTGTAAAAACAGACTGGTGTCTAAAAGAGACTGGTATTCTAAAATTGCATACCCCAGGTTCTAAATGCAAGTTCTATGCAGAAATGATTGACCGATATTATACAGTATTTCACTACCCTGCCCTTCAAATCTGCTTTAAATCCAGCCAGTGCCTGGTTCAAAATGCACTGTATTTTATTGTTTTTCAATTCAGACAAGTTGAGGTTATTTCAGGTCTGATAGATATGTCTGAGCCTCTCAGACTGATCCCTCAGGTTACTCACAGTATTAAGAGCTCAGAGCGTATTTATAGAAATTGACTGGCAGCAAAAATATGAATAAAAGAATAGATAAGACATAAACTTCTGATGCCTAGACTATGACATTTGGTTCCATCAATATAGATAAATCTCTTTCATGGATTATTGCAGTAGGTGCACTTTATGTAACTGCAGTGTGGTACTTTTAGATGTATAAATTAAAACCGTTACCTATATATATATATATTTTTTACACATTTTCTCCCCAATTTGAAGTGCCCAATTTTCTAAGCCTGGCTCACCGCTGCAACCCCCGTGCTGGTAGGGAGGTATGAAGACAAGCACACGCATCCTCCAAAACGTGTACCATGAGCCTTCAGAGCTACAGAGTCGGAGGACCACGCAACTCTGTGCTTTTTGCAGGCAGGCCCGCAGTCGCCCGGCCAGTCTGCAGGGGTCGCTGGTGCGCGGTGAGCTGAGGACAGCGCCGCCCCCTGGGAACACCTGTCCATGGACAGTTGCCTATATTGAACTTTAACCCGCAGTTCACATGCAAAGTCACACTGCTGTGGGGTCCAGTTAATGTATTTGATGTTTGCATATTTTATCCACAGAAGCAATGCTTAAATATCGATTGCATCTCTGTATTACAATAAGGGGAAATACATAAATAGCCTGCAAACATATACAGTACAGATATGATACAAGGGGAACAGTCTGCTTCATGTTACACGCGCCATATTTCTAAAAGCTGTTACATTTATATATTAAATATTACTTCACATTTTTGCAATTAAGTAGCCCTATATTAGAATTCTGTGGTTTCTTTGTTTAATCTGTTATGATTAAAAAAAAAATTATAAGAATAATCTGAATACATGGTCAACCGGACAAGCATATTTTGCAAACAGTTTTTCATTTTATGCCATTAGAATTTTACTGCAGTCTCTTCTTTGGTAAATGGTACGTGACACTTGTGGTGAAATAGGATGGACAGTATACAGATATCTGTAGATTAAGCTTGTTGATTAACTTTAAGGGACATGGTGACGGACTGAGTATCAGATTGCATCTTGTGTCATGCAGCTGTATTGCTGTGTTTAGAATTCATGTTGTGAACCCACACCATGATGCTGCATCAGCATCATTTCACACTGGATGCTCAGAGCTGTCAAATTACTTGAAGAGAGCAAACCAACAGGGTTCATTTCTAACACCAGAGATGCTGTGTGTGAACATGTTCTACTGAATGCGTAAACAAGAACAGGGAAACTGATTGGATAATAGACATCTGCTTGGAATTCTGGTGCCACAAATCAGAATTTAATAAGGGCCCGGGGTCAACAAACTGCTATTGAAACAAACTGCTATTTTGATTTGGAATATTGTGGTTGAATTGCTTTTCCATTGATTAACAAGAAGGTAACACTGCACACATCTCCAATTGGCTGTTTTTCTTGTTAAATTAAATTGTAACCATTTGAAATCTCATTTTCACCCCCATAGGAGAGTGCTTCATGTGTATTATTTAGTTTTAATTCAACAGATCCCAAGTGGAAGAATGAAAGAAGAATACACATGCTTTTGTTTGTCAGTTCTCATTTTGTTAAATCAAAAGCACAGCCCACAAGAGGGATTTGGAGGACTGTGCCTAGATTGTGAAGGACCTTGCTTATGCAATGTCAAATATGCTTGTAAGCATGTGCGTTACATCAAGGTCGAAGTTTACCGAGTGCCACTTTCATTTCTCTTCAAATGGAAGTCAGCAGTGTATTGTCAGCATAAGAGCGGAGCTAACTGCATACACAGATGCCAAATTGATAACAGATCCAAAAAAATATCTTAGAAAACAGGTATTATAGTAGTAATATATAACACTGTATATTATATAGTATACATACAGAATAAGAGTCACATTCTCTACAGAGTAGATACTGCAGAACTCATTCTTCAGATACTTCATTAGCACAGTGAATGGTAACGTTTTCCCAAGACAAGCACTGCTGTACTGTCCTTATTCCTTTGTAAAGGGATGGGGACGTTACATAGATATAGAATATGTGGCAGAGGGAACTGAATTTACCTGTGGTTCATTTTAACAGCACATTCACCAGCTTTATTACCTTCAAATACAGGTCCCTTTGCTAGCCTTGGTAGCTAATTCTATCAACGACATTCATCCAAAATTCAGTCCACAATCAACTGTGCACACAGCATGAATACAAATGATGTCTCTGTGGCTTGAATCATGGTCTTGCACTGGCTGTTGCCATAGCAGCTAATGACATCATGCCAGATTCCATTCCCCAGTAAATCCAGTGCCTCAAACGTCTTTTGTGCAAGTGACATAAAAGATAGCTTTAAGTGATATGTTTTTTTTACAGTAATGCCTATGTTTAGTGTTTGCTAAGTAGCTTTATTTACTTCTGGTGTTATTTTTAAATGCTTTATACTGTACCACTCTGCTCAGTGCTTCATATGCTATCGAAGACCTGTTTCGATTGAAAAAAGGATGCCAGTGTTTGTTAATGTCATTTGGAAATGTGTTTGGATCACTTTTGCAAATTAGAGGTTTTGAGTTGAAAAGAGGAAAAATAACAGTCACAAAACAGATTTCACCACCAAGGAAAACATCACTGGAATGATTTCGCTCTCATTCCAATTAATAATTGAATGCGTACCCAATCCTTAGGCTTGTGATGCTTTTAATTGTGAAACTATTTCATAATAAGTACACTTGAGGCTTCTTCTTAGAATAGTAGTTGTGGTGATGTCTATGTACAATACTGTAAACACATATGGGCTTAGAGTTTAGAATGTTTTTATACTGGGACCTCAAAGGAACAATACAAGCTATTGAGAAAGACACTGTCATATTGCTGTATTTGTTCAAATAAATATGTACTGTTAGAGTACTGTCAATATAAAATCCTGCATGTATAAATGGTGTAACCTGGTTTAATTAGGTTATCCCTACAGTGTAGGAGGCAGTTGGCACTGTAATGGAATTCCTGTTACAATTAGCGCTACTTTTTTAAAAAGTGCTTCTAACTCTATTCCGTGATGGTCTTTCAGCTGGGGAACTCAAGGTGACTTTACCAGCACACACCCGCTGCCCGCTGTGAAGGTGAAGCTGTTCACAGAGAGCACTGGGGTACTCGCTTTGGAGGACAAGGAACTGGGAAGGGTAGGGTCCTCTTTTCTAATTGATTTCTTCAACAGTGGTCCCAGACTCACCCGTCAAGCATTTACAAAAAAAAAAAATCTGCTAACGTTACATTCATGAAACAACCACGGTGTAGGTATGAAGTTACTGAGTTATTATTCCCAGTTTTATAGCGTTCATATTTTTTGTGTGACTAGCTCAACAAGTTTTAGGAACTGTTGGATAAATCTGTAGTTTGTGAATAAACTGAGCACATCGCATACATTCACTTTTTTTTTTATTTAAACAGTACATTGCCCAATCACAATAAAATATATCTTTTGTATACAGAATTAAGACTGTAATAATATGTTATTTTCTTCCATTTATTCCAGTTTGTGGTACCTTAAAGTTCAAAAGCCCTGCAAGCACAATGTGAAATGTTGTCTTACCTAAAATTAAGGATAGTTGGGATGATTACTTCTGTTGTATTGTATTGATGCTGTACCAAGAAATTTAAACACCTGGTGGCAGCTTGAACTAACTTCTCCTGATAAAGGGGATGTGAAAACGGACTTGTCTGCCTGCCAATATTGAGTCATACTGCAGGCTCTCAGATGTCTGACAACATCAAAGCCACCTACAAGATTTAGTACTGAATAGATTTTCTTTGATAAGTGGAATCTGGCCTTTTAAAATATTACAAGTGTTGGCTTAGTGTTGACTACTCTAGCAAATATAGTGTTGCCTAATCTCGTCTTCCTGTGTAATAGATTTTGAAAATGTGGGAAGCCTGTTTTCATATTCAATTGTGTTTCTGCTGACTGGAGTATATCGTGAAAAAGTTTTTACATTGCAGATTTTTTTTGCAGCAACAGCTGTCATATGCCATGATAGATGTGATGTAGTATGAAGCTACTACAGTGGCCTTGTTATTTAACTTACTGTATACAATTACCATTGCAGTAAGCATTTTACAGACATTAAAAATCGCATTTTAATGGTGTCTAAATTACAAAAAATGAAAGCGATAGGCCAGTTCCTTCATCCTATATGACACGGCTGCCGCTGACACCAGCCAGACCATATCTTATCAACCTGAGCACCTGCTGTCTGTAGCTTAGCACTAGCAAACTCTCGAGTGAGAATAATAAGCACATCTACTGCTTCTACCTTACCGGAAAGAATGAAGAAACGAATTCTGTAACTGCAGTCAGAAATGTAAACATACCACCAAGCTTCAAGATCAGAGTTGCTTGAAGCAGTTCATAATGCTGAAAAACTAGTGAAAGTAATTTCAAGTGCTCTGGGAGATAGGAAATGGCACAACAAGGTCCAGTACATCTTATAGGTATTGCTGTCTTATATAGACGTGATACTGTCTCTTTAAGATATCCTAATGGTATGACATCTTGTATTAGTAACATTAGTTTGTTTTATTCAAGATATGTATTTGAAACATGATGTCGCTAAAGCCCTGCAAGCTTTTAAGCATCAATGAATAAAAATTACACTCTCATGAACTGATGATACAGGTTTTAAATCTTTACGACGCTGGCAGCACTCACTATCAAAGCTCTTAGACTGAAATATGAATGTTGCATGTTAAGAAGCTTTCAAGGTGAACTTTAAAGGTTTTTATGTGAAGTAGTTTACAGCTTATTTAATTTTTTTTTATTATTTATTGTTTGAAAATAGATATTTAAATTGCCAATGCAAGGTTTTAAAAAAAAAAAAAAAAAATGTAAAAGAGTTCAATGCTGGTTATTGGTTGTTAAATACAATTATGTGTATATGTGATAGAGCTCAGTCCCAGACATTCGATTGCCAACTCAAATGTGTCTGTGTGCACATTGTATTTAGAATTTGTTCCATAAAAGCATATAATATACACTGTGTATACTATATGTACCTGTATAATATTTTCCAATAATCATTGGTATTGAAATGTTAATTATAGGAAATATTCAGATTATATCAAGAAGGGGAGGGATTTGTCCATAATTTGTTTTCTAGTCGAGCACGGGAGTAGATTTATATTAATATTTCTATTATATTAATATAAAGCTATTGAAATATGACAACTGTTTCATTCTGTATTAGAATATGCCTTTCTAATTATGAAGAGTGTTAGTCTGCCTGGGATGCCATAACACATTTATGAAAGCACTTGTATACTGATGGGTAATATATTAAATAATATATTAAAGATTGTTATGTAAATTGTGCACTTTGTCCAGGTCGTCTTGCATCCAACGCCAAACAGCCCTAAGCAATCAGAATTGCACAAAATGACTGTTTCCAAAAACTGCCCTGATCACGACCTGAAAATCAAACTGGCTGTTCGAATGGATAAACCTCAGAATATGAAGCATTGTGGGTACGTTTCTACAGCGTAATGTAACAGTTCAAAGAGTCAGTAAGGCATGTGGCATTGAGATGAAACATCACAGATAATGCTGCTAATCTAATGGAAGCAATCCACAAGAGGGCTGTCTAACAGTAACTCGAGTCTAGCACAGTTGGATCAGGCCAGCAGCCACTCACAATTGCTGCCCTCTAGTGAGTTTATCAATATAGTGCAGCTGGCAGGCGTGTGGGCTTCAATCTCCAGCTCCTGGTGCGGCCACTATTGTAGCTAACCTTAAAATGTTACCAGTAACATGACCAAGAAGTACATGGCATAATTACAAAGGGTGCATAGAAGAATGTTTACAGCTCTGGATAACAGCATATGTCTGTGTAATAGAACAGCATGTAAGACTGGACATAGCTGGAGAAAGATCACTGATTCCAGTCCAGTAAAAGTATTTTAAAGCCTTAACAACAAAGCATTAAACATGTTAAACATTAGTTCCCATTAAAATAAATACAGAAGGAAAGATAAATTAGAGTGGTAATTGTCAGTTTTGTCAGCAGGGGCAGCTACATTTTGTAAGGAGAAAATAATATTGACATTTCTGAAGAGCCACTGGAACTGGCATGAACTGAACGATATGAATTTATTTAACATTTGCAATCAGAACATAGCTAAAGTATCTGATTTTGTTGTAATTCTGACAGGTAAAAAGATAGAGGATCAGGAATTGCAGAAAATCTAATAGTAGAGATGATATTGAACAGCTGAATAAATTTAGTAATAAATAAATGTTGATTTGACTGGGAAACAAATAGAAATGCTTAGAGACTTGATAATCAGATAGTCAACACTTAAAGGTTAAGCTTATTTTTAACTCCACATAATATATAAGCAGGCAGTCAAACAATGTTTTAATAAATATGTTAATAGCTCAATATATTTTTCAGGTACCTTTGGGCAATTGGTAAAAATGTTTGGAAGAGATGGAAGAAAAGATTCTTTGTCCTGGTGCAGGTACGTGAGATTCAGACCATCTATTATAGTAATGCAGGCTATTGTGTGAATCTCTGAGACAGGGCTTGGCAACATCTTCCTGTCCAGGTCTTTATTCCAGCCATGCTTCTACCCAAGCTTTCAGCATGTCCTAAAGAATTTCATTGTTAATTGCTTCTTAAATAAAAGTAATTTAGTCTTCTGCATTCCAGATAATGTCACATACCTCCAACTGTGGCTACAGCAAGTTTTCAGTTGCTCTATAGGGCAATCTCTGTGCCGGCTTCTAGATCACATGACAGTGCTTAGCTCAACAGTGCTGGGTGGTTAGTTAGTTTCAGAATGCTCATTCCCATCAGTCTTTCTAGTTGGATACAGTTAGTGGCAGATGCGAGTTTAATGCAAGCAACTGTTTCTTTCACACCTTCTGTTTGTTTATTTATTTTTTCTTTCTCTTCATCTTCTCTTTATACCATATACAGTCTCGTGTATTTACCAACATGTACAGTTTGATTTCTTTCTTCATTATTGTACCTCCTATTTATTTTTGTATTATTTACTCCTTTGTTAGAATGTTTAAAGGGATCTAACAGTTATAGAAAAGTATTTGCACAGCTGGTCTATGTGTTTTTTTTTTGTAATTTATCCATGTTATCGAAGTGCAGGGCTTTATAGCGCTTAGATAAAAAATAAATAAGTAAAAAAAATTTGACCATGTATTTCATTGAACAATTCCTAAGCTGACCAAATACTTGACTAACGGGCCAGTACAGTAAGTTGTTTAACAGAATGTGAGTGCTGAGTTGCGTCTCACTGTAAGTACTGTAGCACACCTCCTCTGGTGTGGGATGGCTGCAATGTGTGGGTTCCCATCTCTATATTAACAGATATCTTATCAAAAACCCCTTGTCATAACCGGCCAACATTTGTGACATCATATCATTTCAGGAATATTTCTCACAAATTCATGTCATAGTGCTTTACTCAGTTCTAACCAAAATCCATGTGTAGTGCCCTGTGTGATTGACAGAAATTAATACAAGTAGTTTATTAATATGATGCATTGGCTTAAAATTGTGAAGCCCTACCTCAAAAAACAGCTCAAGACAAAACAAGTATTTCAATGGCTTGAAAAAAAAAATTCGACATGCAGTTATACCACATTGCCACCATGTGTCACTGGAGTACTAATATGCAGCCACAAGACAATCTGGTTATGCAAAGCGGGAACTAATTAGAACAGATAGGTTACAAAAAAAAAAAAAAAAACCCTTAAGACACCACTACCCCGGTACAGAAAAACATTAAAAAAACAAGTACTATTTTTTCAATACAATTTCCATTTCATAGATGGAAATGTAACAACACATTTAGGTATATAAATACATGTAAGCAAGTGTATAAAATCTATTTGATTTCTCTTTTTAATACTATTAGCAGAAGTATATGCAATATTGAAAAAATACCAAGGTTATTTAAAAGAGCAGAGCACGTGGTATAATCAAAGCAAAGTCATTTAAAATCCTTTAACTGTCAGTTTGACAGTAGGTCACTAGCCTGTGGGATGTAGAATCCTCTGCTTTATTATAACAGCTTTTTAGTCCTTGACAATCCCAAACTTTAACGGTGAATACAGTTTGGGGGCCTTGATGTGGCCTGATGGCGTCCCGAAGGCGCTTGAGAGCTGGCAAGCCCGGCTCTCGCCCTGCAGCTGGGAAAGCTTGCATCAAGACCATGACATTGAGTTGATCATGTCACACAGAAGCAAACTCACAGGAGTGAGAGCTGCCACTTGCAGCAGAGGTGACGATTGCACTGATTGCTGGGATTTCAGGATTGCCTTAATATGACTGGCACCTCGCAATCCTGCTCACATTGTTTGTGACAGAGTGTCACTCTTGGACTCGTCTGGGCTGAATGACAGAGCTGGTGAAACATCAGTGCAAGCCACTCTGACAGTCCTGGCTACAGTATATAGTACAGTGTGCAGACCCTTATAGTGCCTTGAAGACCCCCTCTTACCATATCAACATCTGTAAGGTCTTTGTGATGTTAGGCGTAGATTATTCTGTGCAAGAACCAGTAGTGTTATCTTTTTTATACCCCCCCCCCCCCCGAGATGTTTGAAACCTCAGATCCTGCCTCCTTCCCTACTACTGTGTTCTTGTTCAAGAGTATGTGCTGCCTATGAAGTGATTGTGTGCTGACGTGGTTTCTCTTGTGTTCTGTTTTAGGTTAGTCAGTATACCTTTGCTATGTGCAGTTACAGGGAAAAGAAGGCAGAGCCACAGGAACTGCTGCAGCTTGACGGATACACTGTGGACTACACTGACCCACAGCCAGGTAATGCAGCAGGTTTACCTCAAAAACCTCAACACAGCATGTGAAAACAATTCTGAAAACTCTGAAAATCACTGGCGTGGGTCATCAGTGTTACTCATGGTCTCATGTTATTATTTGTTTATTTAGCAGATGCCTTTATCCAAGGCTAGTTACAGAGACTAGGGTGCGTGAAGTGTGCATCAGCTGCAGAGTCACTTACAACAACATCTCACCCGAAAGAAGGAGGTTAAGTGACTTGCTCAAGGTCACACAGTGTCAGTCGGGGTTTGAACCCGGGACCTCCTCGTTACAAGTCCTTTTCTTTAACCACTGGATCACACTACCTCCTGACGTTTAGCCATATAGTTTGACCACAGATTTGAGTTTTTTTAAACATATTTGCAAATCTCTTCTCTCAAGTAATTTCAACTAAATATGCATCTATAGAAACAGTAGGGTGTAAGTATGTGTTTGATGTTTGAACTTATGTTGTTGATTTTGCACTGCTGGAATATAAAAGCTTTTTTAAAAGAATTTCCTAGAACTGCAATCCTTCTCAGTGCCTAGTAAAAGAATTGTTTATTGTACGAATGTTTTCAGTGTGTATAGGTATTGTTAGTCAAAGTGTACTGTACTGTAGGTAATGGTAACAATCAATGTGATTTCAGTAACATAAATACAATCATTCAGCTCGAAGTGGGCATAAAATGCTTAGGTTTCATGACTTCTTCAGCATTAAAACATTCAAGCATTCAACAGCCTGCTTTAATAGATCAAGAAATCACCCATATGTTTCAGCACATTTGAATCATTTCACCCAAATTACATTGAATGCTATGCAGTAACGAACAGAGAAAATAACAAAAAACACAAACTAACCTAAGCATTTCAACCTATAAGTCATAATCCTGTAGTCCTGTCCCAAAGTCTCTCTCGCACCCTGACATCTAGATTCCTTGTGGACAGCAGCGCTCTAAACTGTACATATAGTGGAATTAGAGTAGAACAACCACAACCCCCCAGCAAAATGAAGACAGAAATAATGTAAAACTTAAGGGATTGTTTGTCTTCTGAGATTAAGCCAACTGAGGGAAAAATGACCCAAGTCACATGATGAGGGGCTTGGATGGCTGACAACAGCTGTTTAGACTTGCTCAGAGCCACTGTTGTGCCGGAGCCATCACATTGTGCTGCAGATAAATATATCTGTGTGTGGAAGGGAGGAGAGACAAAAATATAAAAATGCATTATTGATATGTAAACTCAAGGGATTGTCTGAAAAATTCCCTTTAACATCCTTCTGACACTCATAATATTTGTCTGCCCTGTGTTTTCAGTTGACATTTTTCCATGCCTTCTCAGTTATCTTGCCTTTGGAAATAACTGAATTAGCGAATCTAGTTGTACAAATTCTTTCCGGAAGAGGATGTTGATATCGGCAGTGGGAAGGATGTAATGCTGGTTATATAAACATGCACAATCTGCCAACGTTATTACAACTGTAAATAAGTTCATAACTCCCTTTTTTTTAGGGCTGGAGGGTGGCAGAACATTCTTCAACGCAGTGAAAGAAGGAGACACTGTGATCTTTGCCAGTGACGATGAACAGGACCGTATTCTATGGGTCCAGGCTATGTACCGTGCCACTGGCCAGTCCCACAAGCCTGTGCCCCCCACCCAGGTCCAGAAACTTAACGCCAAGGGAGGAAATGCGCCCCAAATGGATGCCCCCATTTCCCAATTTTGTAAGTAACGTAATGTTGCATCAGCTTTTCACAAGTCGTAGTGTAGTGTACCATTAGGCAGCCTTTTTCATTTCATATGTTGACCGAAAACACTGTCAAGACTGTTAACATTTCGACAATGTATCAACCGAACGGAGTTATCTGGCCTACATTAGACATTCACAACGAGTTACTAACACAATTACATGTGTTTAACGGTGGCAAAATGATATATATATATATATATATATATATATATATATATATATATATATATATATATATATATACCTTTTTTTCTCTTCAGAATTTGTATCTAAATAAACTTGAAGTTAGGGAAATTAAACACATCACATTGCATAGTTTTATAAATATCACAGCTGAAATGAATATACAAATGCACAATTTTTAAGGACTTAATAAATATAATACTAACATAGCTTAAGGTAATGTCCTCTTCAGAGCTCAATTATTCATGCACAATAACATTCTATTGCAAATAGTGGAGGAGTGCTATGCGATATGCTGCTGTTAAACATTGCACCTGTAAGATGCGTACTGTACTGATATCCAAGGGAAGGTAAGAATGTTAAAGAAATATAGCTCTTGTATTTAATCATCTTACATTTGCATAAATCATTCATGGTGTTGTATGATAATGGTCGAAAGACTTCAATGTTTATTATTAGTAGATTGCAAGGAATTACCATAGTTTAGTTTTATAAAATTGTATACGGCATCAGATTTTTTGGGGCGGAATGATCCATAGGAAAACCATTGTGTATAATATTAAAAGCTTACAAAAATAGATCCTGCTATTCATAAGAACTGAATGTCTTTTGGTGTGCATCTTATCAATGTTGGAGTTTTATACCGTCATTTAATGTAGCTTAATTGTGTGTGTTACTTACCTAATGCCTGCAGCTTTTGTTTAGAATACATGGGTTGTAGAGAATATACTTTTCATGATAACATCCATTTTCCACATATGGTTTGTTGAAATTGAAAACAGTAATATCTGTGACCCCCTTGGCAAAATTAGGTCAGTTAAACAGTAATATCTGTGACCCCCTTGGTAAAATGAGGTTAGTTAATAGGGAAAATCCTTTGATTGTTTACACACTGTCTGCTATGTGATTTACATTTTAGAATACCAGATTCAATCATGGACAATTTAGTAAGTGGCTTTACTAAATTCCAGTGTCTATTTTTTATATTAAATATAAATTGTAGGTTATTTAAGTAACAGTCAAAGGATAAACTATTATGCAGAATGTTAATATATCTATATATCTATATATCTATATGTTGTTTGTTCATTTCTTTCTTTGTCTTAATAATATATGAACATTTTCAATCTTGTAATAAAAATAACTTTATTCCCTAGTCCAGCTAATGTCATTCAAAGTTTACTAACTTAACAAAACTCATTTAGATTTCTTTAACTTGGTCATTTTGAGTGACATTGGCCAGAAGAGGAGATTCACCACTAAGAACTTTGCTGCAGAAGATTTGTGAAAACACATAGTTTTTGTTTTATTTTAATCGAGATCTCTATTCACAGTCGAAAATGCAAAATAGGGTTTATTTGAATGATCTAAACAGTATAGTTAAGTACTGAGATTCACCCTTAAAGTTTTGGCAGTGCTGCAAATAAGTTTTTATAAAGGTTTGCAACATTTCTATATGCAGATTCCCCGTAGACATCAAGTCAGTTATTTCAGCCTTTGATGACAGTAACTTAATGAAGACTTAATGTTAATGATAATAATAATAATAATAATAATAATAATAATAATAATAATAATAATAATAATAATAAAACAGTAAGCACAGTAGTGTGCAAGGTTTTATTACACAATGATATTTGGCTTCAGGTAAGTGTTTCTGTCAGTATCAATATTTTCTCTCACTTCCCATTTATTTAAGGCCCAAATATTTTACAGTAAGCCTTGTTTTTATTTAATTTTTTTCTTGAGTACTAATAATAATAATAATAATAATAATAATAATAATAATAATAATACATTTTAGTATGTACTGTAAAAGAAACAGCCCCAGAACAAATCGTCTGCAGCACAGTATTCAGTATAAGAATGTTCTGGAAGGTAGAGGTTGTGTTTTAAGTTATGTTTTCTTTTTCATGTTTTACTTGTACCCTAGTACTTTAGCTGCTAGGTTAGGGCTCCTGTCTGCTTTCCTGGGCCTTGTTGCTAGTCTTTATGTTATTCTGGTTTGTTCCTTCTTACCCTGCTAACTTCTAGCTGGACTCAAGGGTAAGTGCTTCCCTGTAACTGGCACTGCTCAGATAATCAACCTGGATTATCTGACATCTGCAATGTGCTTTTTGTCTTCTCAGATATCTCATGATTAGAATTTGTAGATAATTCTTTCCTCAATTTAGGTTTGAAATAATGTATACGATTCCATTCATGCCAGTTAGGATGCATGTGATTTTCTTTCTTTTATTTCTTTTTTGTTTGCATAATTGCCTTCTCTCTACATTTTTACTGGTGTCAAATGCTCCTCCTGGTAAAGCTCATTATTACCAGTTCCTAGTCTTCATTCAGACGTGTAAATATTAATTAACAACACAATAATAGTGTAAATAAAACCTTTGTTCTCTGGAATCCACATAATTGACTGTTTAGTTCTGGCAAACAGATCATTTTGCACCATGAAATTATATCTTTTTTTTTTTTTCAACTGTAATGTGCGTGCTTAAAGCACCTGCATGGTTACCATAGAGATTTTTCTTTTTTTCAAATCTGCGGATAGTTCAGTTGACACAGAGCACTTTAACAAAAGGGTAACAAGTGATCACATTATCAGCCTTGAAACAGAACCTCAACGATTTTATGGATTTAAAAAGTTAATTTTCTTTACGTTCCAAAAATCAATATATAATAAAAAATAATCCTCATACATGTCAGTATATATTTATAAGTTATACCACCCATTCAATTTATTTATATATATATATATATATATATATATATATATATATATATATATATATATATATAGATATATAGATAGATAGATAGATAGATAGATAGATAGATAGATAGATATAGATAGATTTTTGTTGCTTCTTTTTATAGGTTACTATAATGCACTGCAAGTAAACATAGCTGTGTGCTTAAGAACAATCCAGTGGTTTTCTTTTAGAATTAAAAACTGGTTTTATTTAGCCTGACCTGAAACGATTTCTGTGTTTGCAGACCTGAATCTGAGAAACTCAAAACCAGCATGCAAATATTTAAATGTAGCTGGATAAATCTATGAATGCTTTACTTAAGGGAGCTGAAAGTTTACAAGAGTTGGCAAATATGTATTTGGAGTATTCTGAATGCTAATGAGAAGGAGCTGGTGATGCCATCTCTCCTTACCATAAAATACTCCTGTTTTCATATAGATGTACCTTTGGATAGCAGGCAGAACTATTTTGCCACCCTCAGGCAGGATATTACTACTGTTTCTTTTTTCTTTTTTCTTTGTTGTTGGATGCCTGATTAGGAAACTAAAAGTGTGATGTACTACATTCATTGGTGGAAATACAGGATTTTCCCCATTTTTATGAGAATGAAGCCACTCTGGTTTACAGCTTCACATAATCCCCATGTATTTGCACCAAAATGCATTGCTATCCTATTAGTATTTCAGTAGTGGTATGCTTAAGTGTTTTTTTTTTTTTAGAAAACCATAAATACACTGCAACATATTTTAGTATTGTCAACTTGCAAATGCTACATTGAAAGGAATGCAGTACATTCAGTATAGCGATTCAACAAAAATCACAGCTTGCATGCAATTTCAAAGTACACTGTAAATCACCATATATATAATCTGAAAAAGCGCATGTGACTTTACTATATTTTAAGTGTAACTGTATTACTAAATCATTCTAAATGCTGAGCAAGGCTTAATGATAAGTGTTTTATTCATTATATATATATATATATATATATATATATATATATATATATATATATATATATATATATATATATATATATATATATATAGTTTGTAAATATTCAATAGAAATGTAAGAATACATTTTCTGATGTTGACTTGTTGACCAGTAGTAGTTTGACCCAGACTATATTACATAATCAGCATATGCACTAATTTATGTATAAAGTACAATGTCTGTATAGTATTGAAAACATTATCTACAGTGATATAGACTATAGTTCATGTAACTATTAGTAAGTAAAAAAAAAAAAAATGAATTTCTTAAAGTCTGCAGAAAAGCCAGAATCAAATCTCAAGCGTTTCTGCAAACACGGTCCTACAACACAGGCAAAGCACTCTTTGCTGTTGGTGTTCTGTTTGAGAACGGGAAAGCGATCATGCTGCCTTGCCCGTCCTGTAGCAGACTGAGCTCAGCAGAGCGGGCATCATGGTTTAGGGGGCCCAGGCCCCAATCAATCACTCCTCTGATGTTGGGGGTTTGAGGGGGTGTTAATAACAGGAAGGGGAGGGCCAATCCTTAAAAAAAAAGAATAATAAATAAAAAATGTGTAGAATAGCCTCAATGTTCAAGTCAAGACTCTTCTAGCAAGTATCTATAAATGAATAGCTGCCATCAATCATTGTCATTTCTTTTCTTGCTTTCTCTAGATGAGGTTGACTAGTGTCATTGTCTGTTACTGTCCAAACCCCATCTTCATTCTTTTAATGTCAAGCAGATATGACAAGCACACATTTAACCAGATGAGAGGGATAGAAAGTCACCTATTTTTTCAGATTTTTTTTTTTTTTTCAACTGCATCATATCATTGCAAACGGTTTGGGATTTTCTAATCATTTACCTTTGGACAGCTGGGCAGGTTACTACAGAGCTTTCAATGGGAAGAAAGTAACAAATCAAAATGCCATCATTGAAATTAACATGAAAACTAATAGCACAAATCATGCGATACTAATGTATATGGATTTATTTTTATTTATTTTTTTTAAAACTAAGTATATTTTGTTTTAATAAAACATTGCTTCTCTAAGTGATTCATATGTTTATATACTGTATGTTCAAAACCACACTAATCAGTTGTTTTTATTTTTTTTATTATTAACATTTAAGAACAGCAGAAGAGCATCCTACAGTGTAGCTATTATAGGATGTTTAAAGTGTCATGGAGGAAATCAGTTATTAGGACAGAGTAAATACTAAACACGTGTTTTCCGAAGATGTGTGTGTGTTTTTTTTTAAGAGTCTATACATATATTTAAAGATGACACAATTGATCAATAATAACAAAGTCCAGGGTTTGTAGTTAATTGCAAGTGTAAAGTGTCAATAAACGCTATTTAGACAGGTTTTTGCACAAAAAGCCTTTATAGTTAGTTAATAAGACAGGTGCCAACATAGTCTACTTGTCAGGCATAGAAAAGCAATATAAAAGGATGTGGAATGCAGAGCAGGGATTAGGAATCGGCTTTGATTGTTCAGGATTTGCAGGGACTTCATGTAATGGGAAGCTCACTTAATGTAATGGAAAGTGAAAATGTGTCTTTTAATTTAGTTACCCCTTAACGAACAAAGCAGCAACCCAGGGGGCAACCACTTGACCACTCCTAGATTGAATTGGGCATTTTGTTTCACTGGTAGACTTGGTGTGTGTTAGCTACACAGGTTGAGATTAATTAGTTAGGCCTTAGGAGGTTGTGCCTACAAGCTTCCCTCTGAAATGAGAAGTGTGAATGCACTCAGGCCATTAATTCATAATAAATGGCAGGCTGTAACCCTTGCTGTGTCAAGTCTGTTCGTCTTTTGAGATGATTAGCAGAACAGGCACTATGTCTAACTATTTTCTCAACCAACTCCAACTATTTACGTGAACCAACGGTTACAGTAAACATCCTTTTGAATTTTTGGAAAGTTGTTATTATTATTCCTAATTAATATATTATTAATAATAATAATATAATTAATCTAACTAATATCTACTGTTTAAGACAAATTTCTGTGTAATTCTTTTTTTTTTTCTTTTTTATTCTGTGTAATCTTTTTTTTTTTCTTTTAAGTAACCTTGCTTATTCGATGTAAGAATTTTTTTTTTAGCACACGATTCATGATTTGTTAGGCAAACAATGAACGAAATTCACCAATATAGAATGGCAGAATCTATTGTATTAATGTTAAAGAGAATGCATTGTATTTCATCTTTAATATAATAACCCACCAGTGTTCATAGAAATAATGAAGATATACACACATCTTGTTTACTTAAACCCAGTAATACATGCATGACTGAAAGAACATGTTGGTTGTACGTCATTAAAAACTGCCAAATTGTATTTTAGCTAAGTTTATTTGCTCTACTTTGATGCAAGTTGACAATGAAAGTTTAACACTACAGTATGTACTTTGCAGTAGAGTAGAATAAAAAGCACTGTTATAGGTGAGGCACATTTCTGAATTAATTTTATTTCTCTAAATCCTGTTGTTTTCTATGTGCAACAACCAAACAGATGCAGACAGAGCTCAAAAGCATGGAATGGATGAATTTATCTCAGCTAATCCTTGTAACTTTGACCACGCTTCACTTTTCGAGATGGTACAGAGACTTACTTTGGACCACAGGCTTAATGACTCCTACTCCTGTCTGGCAAGTAGAAAAAACCCCATTCTGATTCACTGTCTTCACTGTTTACTGAGGTTATGGCTGGGAGTGAATGCTAAAACATCTGGCATGTTCAGTCTCTCATAGTTATAAGGCATATGTTTAGCTGAAGTCTGTGCTTATTTTTAAAGCATTTAAAAGCATAATTCAATTTGTGGTTATATTCATATCATTTCAATTTAGTTGTATACAGTCATTCGAAAATGTTGGCATGTAGCTGTTTAATATTTATTTTTAATTAATGTTAAAGTTGTCGAATTGCTGTTTTTTTAAATAATATTGTATATACAAGATTAAAGTGTTGTATACCATGGTAAAAAACAAACATTTCTGACGGACTGTATACATCAAGCATGTGTCTCACAAATTCTTTAATGTCAATTTCAGTGGTAATATTTAGCTATTCAGGTTAGCTAAATATACAGAATCTTAAACTGGTAATTCATGCAGTTGATATTTGATGTTTAACACACACAGTGCAATGAATCTGTTTTCTTTTAAATAGGGCTGGTTCAGTCCAGGGCAGGTGTTTGTTCTTGATGAGTATTGTGCCCGAAATGGAGTCAGAGGCTGTCATAGACATCTCTGCTATCTCAGTGATTTACTTGAACGAGCAGAAAATGGAGCAATGATCGACCCAACCCTGCTACATTACAGCTTTGCTTTTTGTGCTTCACACGTTCATGGCAACAGGTAACTAACTGCAATGTGGAGTTAAAAATCTGGAAATGGAAATACTATAGTTGGTAAACGGTGAGGATTAAATTATGTCTTTGTGTTTTGGGGATTGCTATAGAGGGGAATGGAAACAGCAGTTGGCTGCTCAGATCATATCGATAAATAAAAGAGAGTAGTTATTTGAAAATGGGGCACTAGTCACGCATTACTAGCTGCAATACAACCTCCACTTCATGTCACTCCTTTTTCTTTTGCTTTACTTTTAATCTTGCCTTTGTTCTTTCGTTATGTTTAATTTATTTTTCTCTTTATTGTCTTATTCATGATTTTCCAGTTTCCTTCGTTTCCTTTATATTGTTCTTTTTTCTGTTTATTTTTTTTTTCTTTTCTTATGCTTCTCATAATGTCACTAACAATCACACCACGCACAACCAAAAGTCAGAAAATGACAGATTTACTTGGTGGGTTTCTACAAAACACAGAGGCTGAGGGGGACAAATCACAAAACCTCTCAGTACCTGAGCCTGAGGCTAACTCAAAAAAGGATTTCAAAAAGGATTCTAAAAAAAGAAAGGATTCCAAATCTCAACCAGCCCCTGAGCCAAAAAGGTAAGAAAGAGTTCTTAATATGGTCTCTACTGAAACTCAAACATGGATTAAGAAGCTGTCACATTGATTAAAACAAGCTAAGAAAGCTAACAACCTATGCCGTAATATTTCTGCTTATAACATACTGCTCAATACAAATGTTAACTCCACTACAGTTAATGAGGTGAAATCCCCTTGTTACACAAAGAGAACAAGAATGTCTCTATGTAAACCTTAAGGCTAGTGATAAATCCCCAGTTCCTTCTTAGAAACAGCTATTTAACTAATCTACAGTAGGTACATATATTTTAAAATCTACTTGCACTTCCACCACATTTTCTATTTGTGAGTGTGTACGACTTGCAGCGTATTGTCTTTTAATGTCAAGCCTCTCATTATTTAAAGAAATAAATAACCAATGGATTTTCTCTTGCATCAAACTACTGACATATGATACAAATCTGTGATAGTAAACTATAGTAGAATCTCTAATCATGCATTTACTTAACCAAATTAAATAATGTAATGTACCTGCATTTAACATCTGGAAGTCAGTTTTGGGCAAAAAACCATATTGTTATATTTTATAAATGATTTTGTATCTAATTTTAAATGGAAGTTGAGGTTATGTGTGTAATAT
Source organism: Polyodon spathula (assembly GCF_017654505.1). Classification (NCBI taxonomy): domain Eukaryota; kingdom Metazoa; phylum Chordata; class Actinopteri; order Acipenseriformes; family Polyodontidae; genus Polyodon; species Polyodon spathula. The sequence goes on along the minus strand of NC_054556.1, from coordinate 6,155,692 downwards.
ACAGTAGGATTTGGCCACGTTTAATAGATGACTTTCACTGTGCATGTGTGCTAGTTAGCTGTTAAACATGGTTGGTGCTTATTAAACAAAGAAGTCACTTGTATTCTGATGAGGAAGGTCAAGTGAAGACAGAGCACCATGTGGCTGTCAATCTGCTGCTCCAGTGATAGACAGTGATGGAGTTGAGGTGGGTTGTCTATTTGTGTTGTGTTATTATCAGGTCAGACAGTGATGCATCAGTAGCTTGCAGTCAGTGAGAGGGTGCAGGGAGAATGTGATTCAGATAATACAGGACAGCCTGGAGGTCAGGACTGACAGAATGACAGGCCATCACGGAGAAGAAACTAACTAGCCGCTGTCCGAGGTCCTGCTGTACTTAGCGGGCTTGCTATCTGATCAGTGACTGAAACAAAAAGCGGCACTGTGAAAAATACGGGTTTAGCCAAGCCCTAACCCTCGTTACTTATTCAATAACGTACAGCTCAAGTGTTATAAAGTGTTAGAATTATCAACGTCCTTTTGGGTCGTGTTGTTTTGTTTTTTTAAAGGTGTTGGTGTGTTGTAAAAATGAATGTGACTCTCACTTATACACATAATAGTATTGTGGTGTTGGTTTTTATGAACTAGGTATTGTATGTTATTATCCACGAACTTAGGCCTGTCACGTTTTACCTGAAGCACTTTTTAGTTTAATTTGTGGAAACTTGGCAGAGTGATGTTTGAAATCCATAATAATAGTAACAGCTCTGAGCGAGGTTTCAAAACAGTGCAGGAAATAAAAAAATAAAATGTTCTTTACACTCAAGAGTTAATTTAAAAATATTAATTTGACATGACATATGCTTTTATTTTTACTAGCTAAGCTATTGTGACGAAGGAGAAAATTATACCATTTTATGTACAATTGTCCTTTTATTTGCAAACTCCTCAAATCTCCAATGAAACTAAAATATTATATAATAAAATATACCTATGTATGTAGAATTTGACAAAAAAGCTTGTAAATATTATTATTTGTGACATGGTTTAAGATGGGTGATTGTGAGGAGAGTAAAGTTGACAGAACTGGTGCTAACCACTGTGACAATAACTTGAAAAGCAACCAACGTGACATCTTTCTCATCACACTGCCGAAAATGTCATCTTTTGTGAGGGACAGTGAGAAAATGGTTTGCTGAAAATCTGAAAGGTAAATTCAAGAGATGTGCCTCATGTCAGATACAATATACTCCGCAGCTGTTTGAAAAAGAAAGTCAGGCAGATCGTGATGGGTTTTAGTTGGCAGGCCCTTCCAGACATCCATATTGCTCCGAACATGGCTAGAGCTGACCTGTAGAATGCAGTCACACTCCAGCAAAGTTTATTCAGAGCCAATCAATGTGCTTATAGATAAGAATTTATAGATATAGTTAAATATAGATACAAATAGAGGAAATTAAATCATGTTTGTTGTAGAGTCTGTCATGAATAGAAGTTTACTTCAAATGGATTTAATAAGTATATGTGTTATGTTTTATTTATGAATTGCAATTGTATATAGTCATAAGCTGCTAGTTGTTAGCAAGCCAACCAGTCCAACTATTAAAAGTCTTTCCCAAATACTATTTATTTCCCTAATAGATGTCTCTTAAATATAAAACAAACATTGTGCAATGTAATCTGAAGGGTTTGTTTTTTTGGAAATTTGAGGTTTACAAATAGTAACCCAACTGCCTACCAGTAGAGTACTCCTTTATTTTTTAAATCAGGGTTTCATGCAGTTTTACCAGACTGCAAGGGACTAGCAGAAAGCAGTTGGTCAACAGTTTTTCAGTTTTTAATTGAGCAAGACAACAGCCTCCAATAAGTCTTCTTTACCTTTTTGATCTGCAGATTCTTTCAGTTTCCAAGAACGCCATCAGTCAGGGAGTTTATCAATTAAAGACATTTCTTCCTTAAAGGTCACTGAAACACTACAGAATAAATTGCAATTTTTTGGAGCTCTCTGGTTTTGAATCGATGCCTGGAAATAAAGAAAAATAAAGCCAGCCAATTAACCCCTGACAGGAGGTTTATTAGAGGTTTTGTAATCCTTTACTGGAGCTTTTGTGTTGCCAAACTATTCTAGTGGTGGGGATTTACACAGCTTAGGCTGCACACTGAAGGAGGCCTATAAGTAAGTGTTCAGTTTATTCAATTGAAAAAGGTCTTACAGCACAGAAACAGACACTGTGCTCATAGAGACTGCACAGCAAACCGAAAAGCCTTGTACTTTGCTTTTGACGGGCAAAATGTGTAATGATGTTTGCCTGGACTGTTAGTGAATATATTAAGATGGCCCGCTACCCTCTTATTCTGGATTTCAGGATGATGTAAATATATGCAGGAACGCCTTGTATTGTTCTTGTTTGAATGAATAGAGAAAACGCATATTGTGATTTCAATTTGCACTTTACCTTCCACTTTACAAAACAGACTTTGTCTCAAATGCAATCCATAGGGGTGAACGGCTTAAGAAAGCATTTAGGTTTCATATACGACTTGCTTATTGGTGGTGAAACAGACACATGTTTGGAAGTAATCTGTAAGCAGATTTGACAAAATCCTACACATTTTTGTTAAATGGGGTTGAAATTAACTCCAAATGAATTCCCAAATATTTTGGCAATATAACTTTATTTTCTCAAGAAATCCCCCCACCTCAAATGAAGATTGTGTTAAAATATAATGTTACTGGCTGGGTTGTAAATTATTTTGTTATTTTAATCTCATTTCCCCCAGGCCTGATGGAATAGGAACAGTGACAGTCGATGAGAAAGAACGTTTTGAAGAGATAAAAGAAAGGTTGCGTTTACTTCTAGAAAATCAGATCACACATTTTAGGTATGTATTGCAATAGCTGGATCTCTGGGGCTCTATCTTCACATGCATACTTTACATACATTTTATATATATATATGAAATTGGTAGTAATAATAATAATAATAATAACAATAATAATGAAACATGTATACAGTTACAGCCCTTTTCATAATATGCATTCTAAGAGGCCTGACATCAAATGTAATTGTCTCCGTGTGCTTTATGAACCCCAGTCAGTTCATGTCTTCAGTGTTTTCATCATTTCAATGGGATTTTTTTTCTTTTTCTTTAAAACAGGTATTGCTTCCCGTTTGGTCGGCCTGAAGGCGCTTTAAAAGCCACGTTGTCTTTACTAGAAAGGGTATGCAGCCTCTCCATTACCTTATGTTTAACTAATCATGTAAACTGATGTAAATTATATTTAACATAAACTGTTGAGAAGGAAAAGTAGGCAGACTGACCTAACAAAATCATTTCCTACCTGTCATACACTACCATTCGCTACATACTGCAGGTTTCAGATTTGCAGTTTTAAAAGAAACACTTATGACAGCAGACATTATTTTCTAACATGAAATTTAGTTCCCTTGTCTTACTGTCAGACAATCTGTTACTGTTGTACTTCCTAAGTCAGTTCACCTCAGCAGCGTCAAAGCATGTCATTGGCTGCAATTTCTGTCAGTCATTGGGGGGAGGCAGCATTCCGGGGACAGTTTCTCTCCTGGTGAAAGGACCAAGGAGGTGCAACACCTCAATGCAAGGCTTGCCAGAAGTATTTCCAACAATAGTTAACATCTGTGTTTTTTTAAAAAGAAAACAAAACATGGGTGCTAAAAAAATTTGAATAATAAGTGATTCATTTAGGAGTGCCTACATGTATCATCACTTTATGAAAGCTTGGCCTTCATTTGTCAATTTGTTTAAGATTTTGAAACATTAACATCATTTCCATGTGAGCTTAATTGAATTGTAACACTTTTGTTCTTGTTGTTAACACTACTTAAACAATATTTTGTTATTTTAATTTAATTTAAGAACTGACAAATTAATATTGGTGTTTGTGTTTTAGCATTCTCTTGTTTATTTCAATAAAACATGGTGTTGAAATTGTTATTTTTAACAAGAGACCATACAGATGGAATATGGTATTCATTTGTTTTGCTGTAAAGGTTCTAATGAAGGATATAGTAACCCCGGTTCCACAAGAGGAAGTGAAGACTGTAATCCGCAAATGTCTTGAGCAAGCTGCATTGGTCAACTACACTCGACTGTCTGAGTATGCCAAAGTCGAAGGTAACTGGATTTACCTTTTCACATGTCAAGAACACTTTATAGCATTGCATAATGTTGGGAAAGTAAAATGTACTTCTTTTTTTTTTTTATCCTGCCAGGTAGAATTCAGAATTTACTTATCGTAACTGTCAAGGTGATTCTGGTACCAGAGATGTTCCTGATATGTTTAAGTGGATGTAGTAAGGATATAGATTTGGTATGGTTTAGAGTTTTGTAAAGTTAGCCATACAGGTCCAGTGCTTTTCTACTGTGGGTAAATTGCCTGTTTAATACACTTACTATGGAGGGAGGAATTAGCTTTGATTTGCCCGTAGGAGAATATAGGCCAAAGACTTTGGTGGTATATCTTTTCATAAAAAGTAGCTAATGGTAGTGATTTATATCCAGACTTGATGTGTACTAGGAAATGAAGAATCAGTAATTCAGCTCTTTGTACAGTTGCTAGTACTGTGTATTACATTGCTCATTTTGTCCCCCAACACATTTTTCAGGTAATCTTTTTGGATTTAGCTCTTGGGTGAAAATAAAAGTGTATTGTACACATTGAATTAATTAATCCACAGGAGTTCAGAACAGTTTCAAACACTAAGCTGCAGGAAATTGTGAAAACTGTTTTACATGTAATGTAAGGTACTATAAAAGTGCATCCAATGGACAACCACATATTGGTACTTTCCTACATCACCACCTAGGGGATTAACAATTCTGCTTTTAGTTTCCCACTTATATCTTTTGCTGGCCAGTACATTTGACATTGAGAAAATAGGGAGCATACTCTGGGAAGTAAAGGATAAATAGGAACACGCCTATTGATTATCACTGAATTGTTTAGTTTTTTTCAAACAAAGATATTTAACACTAGGTATTTAGGGATTAAAAAAAATCTATCTGCATCCAATACATGTCTCCAGTACCACCTGAAAATAATATTGCTTGGAGTTCAAAATGTCCTAGCATGGCTATACTAAATTAAATCAGGTATTTCATGTTGTAAACTGAGTTGGATCTTTCAGAGTTGGTGGTGCTTTTATTTTTGAGACCATCTCTTACAGTGTACGACTATGAAACCCACAATGTATGTGTGTGTGTATGTATATATATATATTAGCCTGTGATTTTACTAGCAGTGGAAAAGCTGGGAATTCAAATGATAAAGGTGAAAAATGTGTACCAGTGGTAAAGAAGACAACTTTCCTGGTGATTTTACATTCTAATATTTGACATATACTGATAATTAGGCACTTAAGTGCTAGCAACACTTGACAAACTGAAGAGTGGATTTAAAAAAGTGTAGGTAGATTACTGCTGCAGCTTTTTAGGTGATTGCATTTTAAATATACTTCTGGTACAATTAGGAATTCCAAATGCACTGTTCCAGTAACAATGGGTTTTGAAGACATGATGGTGAGCACATGCCAGCAATGGGTCTTTGAAGTACAATATACGTATGTTGACTGAAAAGGTTTGTTAATGTAACTGTACCTTTTGTTTCAGATCAGTTTAATAGTGGTGTAGGCCACATACACAATGTTAGAGATGTGTAAGTAAAAATGCATTCAATTCCAATATAAAGAGCTCATAGTGGATCTTGATTCCCTTTTGTGCCTCAATCCCTCCTGGTTTACGACGACCTGACCTCTTTCACACAGTGACTCTTAGGTCTGGGAATACATTGAAGCAACAAAGGTTTTTTCCAGCTCCCAGTTCAGAGCAGTACCCCTCCCTGCTCACTCCCTGCTCTCTTCTGCTTTTCCTCTTTCCTTGTTTATTGGCTTTGTCACTTTTTTATGCACTTTTGTAAAAAGTGGCTATGATGCCAATTTACAAAGCATGCTGGGATTGTCTTTTTGTAGACAACCCAACATCTACCAGCTGCATGTTCAAGGTTTTCTTTTCTAGACATAGACGTCACATTAAATTGCGAAATTGTTCTTAAAAACGGACACTGAAATTGAAAGATGTATTTACCTGTTTAATGCTTATTGTCTAAAAAAATCCTACATATTACTGTACGTGTATACATATACTGCACATGTATATGTATTCACTGTATACCCTCAATAATGTGACTTATTTGTTACCTATTTCAGTCAATGTCTATAAAGAAATACCTGTAGGTGCTTAAGATACTGAAGGCAGCAGCCTTTAGTATCTTGGAGCCTAACCTAGTAAACTCTGTCGTCCTTTACCCATAATGTTTTTGCCATAATATATTTGCTAAAATCTGATAGAGATTTGTACTCCTCTTGGTCACAGCCTTCTTTGTGACACATTGGCATGCTGAATGGTTAATCCAAACTGTCAAAAAAAAAAAAAAAAACCTGACATGATTCGCTTTTCCTTGTTTCCTTCCCCCAAAACACCACAACTGTTCTCCTTCTGACCTAACATACAACGATTTTCCTCTGACCTCTAACCTCTTTACCTCTGACCTAAGCCTCTTGCATGCCCAAATCCTCTTTTATAGGGAAAAAGAGAGAAATGTATGAGCATCCTGTCTTCTGCTTGGCCTCTCAAGTGATGGATTTAACCATTCGTGAGTACCTACCTCATCCTTTCCACTCCGTCTTTCACTCTTTCTGTTTCCCATATTATCCAACAAGTCCCCCCCCCCAAAAAAAAAAAAAACCACAGATATCACTTTCTTGCTTCAAGTCTCTTTTTGCCTTTTGTCTGTTGCTTCTGTCTGTGAAACCAAGTGTGAGAAGTCCAATCAGTTCTTGTCAACTGTAATCAGGAATTCCAACTGATCCATTTGTTTGTGAGACACATGAAATACTTGTAAGCTTTTTGCATTAATGTTTATGTCTGTGAATTTGAATGCATTTTTACTTTGCTTCTATGTATCCCTCAGTTTTTGGAACACTTGTCACTGGTACACAATAAAGAGAGTATGAAGAGTCTTGTACACTGGGAGGCAAAGGGATTAGAAAGCCGCACATGGGAATACAAAATGAGTTCTGTGTATATACTGTATATATAGATATATACATATACATCTGTATTATGGATCATGAATTTTCTTTTTTGTCTTCCTTTGTTTTTTTTTTATTCCTTTTTATTTTACTTTAACCTTTTTTTCTAAGGCTGCTATGACAACATTTGCTTTACTGTATTTGGAATCTAAAACTGTGTTTTCATTGCTTGGCTTTGCATTGAAGTGTGCTCCCTTTGTCGGAGGACATTGGTGATATCCATTGATATTATAGGTTGGCAGCTGGCAAGTGGTGACAGAGTTGGACAGCTAAGGTGCCACCTTCTTTAAGGACATGCATTCTGATTCACTCTCTCATTAATCTTGCATATCTGTTCTTCCTTCTCTCTTTTCTCTCCTCCTTGCTCTCTCTCTCATGTAGAGAATCAAAAGGATCCAGGTGAAATATATAAATGTATACATATGTAACATTGTATCTAATTTTATATCTATATATATATATATATATATATATATATATATATATATATATATATAGATATATATATATATAGTCAAAAGATATTGTTTCCTTTTAAACCTCTTAAGTATTGCCCTCCCTCCCTGGAGATGCAGAAACACTTAAAGGGTTAGTTTGTGCTGTCTGTATATGGCATACAATATAGGCAACATATAACGAAACAAGGAAGTAATATTTTACAATGCGTTACTGCAGATCTACAGAGGCAATATTTCTTTAATAATGAAGTCTTTAGTACTGTTTGTGGCTTTTTAATAATAGAACATTTTTTGACACGTGTAGATCACATGAACATACAACAGTATTAGGTTTGATAAATCAGTACAGTCTTTTTTAGTAAAGCATAACAACATAATACATTAAAAGGCAGTTTAGTTTAAATATTCTACATATTATGCAGGTTTTTTTTGACCATTTGCAAATTCTTTAAAAATCTTAATACATATTGTATTTATTATTATTATTATTATTATTATTATTATTATTATTATTATTATTATTATTAGTATTATTATTAAACTGTCTATTTGTTTCAAGTTGATATTTGCCTTCAGAAAATCAGTAATTATTCAGTGGTTCTCTCTGCTTTTGCAGTCCTCAAATTGCGTCCTGTAATGATTGGATAATCTGTTGTCCATATACAGTACCAGTCAAAAGTTTGAGTACACTTGCTGGAAACTAGGTTTTTTTCATAATTGACAATGTTTTATGTTGTATACGTTTCTGTAAATACTTGAAAATGAAAACACATGTTACAATATACAAAACAAAACATAAGGAGTATCAAAGCAATGTTCAGGAAAATTGAAAATTGTCTCTAAATCTTGGATTCCTCAAAATAGCCACCCTTTGCCTTAATAACAGCCTCACAAACACGAGGCATTCGGTTTACAAGTTTCAGCAGAAAATCACCCGACATGTCTTCCCAGTTCTTCTGCAGCAATTCCCAGAGATGTAGGGCACTTGTGGGTAGATTTGCTTTGACACTTATGTCCAGTTCATCCCATACGAGTTCTATGGGATTGAGGTCTGGAGACTGGGCAGGCCAGGTCATTAGATTGAGTTGTCCTTCACTTTCTTTCTTCGCCAGATAGTTCTTGCACAACTTTGAGGTGTGTTTCGGGTCATTATCTTGCTGAAGAATGAAGGACTGCCCAACTAGCCATAATCCTGATGGTATGGCATGCCTCTGAAGTATGCTATGATAGCCATGCTGGTTGAGCTGGCCATGGACTTGATAAAGATCACCAACTCTGTCACCAGCAAAGCAACCCGAGACCATGACACTTCCTCCTCCATGCTTGATGCTTACCCTCTCTGCGGCTTACAAATACTCAGTGGTTGGACCCAAATATTTCAAATTTTGGCTCATCAGTCCATAAGACCGACTTCCACTCCTCAAACGTCCAGCTTCTGTGTTTTTTGGCCCAGGCAAGTCTCTTCCTGTTATGCTGCACTCTTAACAGTGGTTTCTTTGCAGCAATTCTTCCAGTTAGGCCAGCTTCACGCAATCTCCTCTGAACAGTTGATGTTGAAACATCTGTACTTCTAGTAGCATTTAGCCGAGCTTGTATTTCAGGGGCAGTTAATCGCCGGTTTCGCAGACTTGTGATTCGAATGAACTTCTCTGAGGTCACCCTTGGCCTGCCTGACCTTGTTCGGTCCTCATGGTTGCCAGTTTCTTCAAATCGTTTGATAATGTTGGTCACAGCAGTTACAGACACTTGCAAAGTTCTTGCGATTTGTCTTAAAGACTGACCTTCATTTCTTAAAGTAATTACATTTTTTCTTTGCTTAACTGAGTGTATTTTGTCATTTTCTGCTCCCTTACATTCAGGAATGACAAACTTGTGCCTATGCTACCTATATTTATAGTAATCATGGAACCTCACCTGTTAACAATAATTGGTGACAAAAGGTTAATTAGGTAACATGCTAGTTAACTCAGAGAACACATTTATACTTAGTCCAGTGTTCTAACACCGTGTTATACACATTTCAGACTTTTAACTGACTTGGGTTTCAGACTGAAATCCCCTTAAATTAAATTTTTGAATGCAATTCACTTATGATTATCAGCTTATATAAGTACACTTCATATAAGTTTATTCAGACAAGTTTCTGTTCAGTTAAAAGTTTTAGATCTATCAGTACTTTTTTGGACCAAAGTTCATCCACACGAAAACTTTTGACTGGTGACTGTGTGTATATATATATATATATTATATATATATATCTATATATATATATATATATATATATATATATATATATCGTAATATTATCTTCCTTAGGTGCACTGAATAATATACATGCCCATTATGTTCTTAACATATTAGTTGATTGCTACCTAAATAAAAAAAAAAATAAAGCAGTGTGCATTGACATAACCTTATTTACATATACAGGTGTGTAATAAATCATCTGAGCCAAGGAAATGAAATTACACATATGCCGATATTAAATGGTTTTGCTTTTACTTTTAAGTCATTTTACTGTATTTTCTTGCATAAATCCAGGCTTATCCAATAGGTTAATATTGAGAAATTAACTAAAGCGATGGTTCTGGCAGAGAACTCACTTTAAACTTAGTTCAAGTCATGTAAATAACAAGCATATGTTAGGCACTTCCAATACCAGATTGAATCATCAATATAACAGCTGGGTCCTTATTCATCCCTCGATAAACAATATGTCCAATGGTCGTCAAGGAAAGGATTTATATTTTACCTTAATCCACTACTTCCGCGCTGTGCGCCAAAGTTCGCCTCCTCCTCCCCAGCTTCCAGCTTCTTTTTGGCTTCACCTAATGGGAGGGCAGCTATCTTGCCCCCCTGCCCAAGGCTCCTCTCCACTTATCTGTGAGCTAATTCATGGGTAGGGGTACCACGAAAAACGAGGCCAAAAGCTAAAGAATGTAGCATAAATAATGTGTATTGTAGTAGTGTTGCCTAGTCTGCTTTAATAAATAATCTGTCATCTATTGCATGAGTTTTCTGACTGAATCTTAGTAACTAACCCAAATTAATATACCGAATCAACATAAGTGATCATTTTTAAACACTGAATTTGTTTGTAATGTATTCATTTGAGGTGAAATCCTAAATATTCATACATGCATAGACAATTAACTGGACAAGAGTGCTGCTGATTTCATTTTTATTTTTGTGTAGTTTTTTTTTAAATTTCATTTGACAGACCAGAGCTGTAACAGCAAGTATAGCAGCCCAGGACACTGCACTCAGTGTGTATGGGTGCTCATCTTGACTCTGGAGACACAGGAGATTTCTCAATCTCAGACCCATTCATTACATGTGTGAAAAAGCCACGGTCGTCTGGGGAGGAAGATTGGGAGCTTGCTGGGCAGATGTGACCGATTTGAAAGCTACACTACAGCACACTCTCCCTCACCTTTCTATAGTTAAATAAACTGGGCAGCAGGGCAATTTTGCAGTTGCATTTACACAAGGCGAAAATCTGACAAAACTCATATATATACAATGGTGCCAATAATACCGTGGGTAGTGGAGGACTTTGAAGAGACAATTTACAAGCAGAAAATATCATTTAAAATAAGGAAATACAGTTAAAGATAAAATTGTATGCATTTCCATTTAGGCTCAGATGGTTGGTAAAATATAAAGCTAGTCTTTCTGGTTTTATGTAACTATATATTAAGTTATGTAGTAGCCGTGCATTGAATCAGGTATTTGTGTGATGTGCATGTTAAGTGCTGGCAGTTTCTAATAAAACTCATTCAAACTGGTTATGAAAAGCTTAATGTAATATAGTAATTTCAGGGACTGCTGCCTATCTTCACATTAAGCTTTTGTACAGAATCTAATGTTTTTGTTTGTGTGACATAACCAAGATTAAAGAGACTGTGGGCCTTATTGTGCACTGTGCTGGGATGTTAAGGAATTATTTATTTCATTTAGTAAAGTCAAAAAATCCACTTTGCTTTGGATGTCCCTTAAACTGGGATGCATAACCTTTATGAAAGGGGCATTTTCAACACAACTTAATAAGAGAAAAGTGGAAAATATGGGCCTTTGTACCCTTTTCATGTTTTTCAGAAATCTAATAGAATTAAATGAAAAAGATGAGTTATTTAGTATTTTTCTTCAAAGAGGGCTACAGTCTATTTAATTTCAGAAGTTCAGATGCTACCTGTGCTGTTACCTGTATGGTAGCACCCAGTAAAAAAATACCTGATTTGGTTCATGTTAGTACATTTGGTACAGTAGAAAGTAAAACTTCTTGCCGTATAGCTTAGTGTGTAAATAGTTTGAAGAACATTTACTAATACTTAGCTGTACGTGACTATAGCAGTGTAAATGCATTTCTAATTTAGCTACGTAGCACCCTCTTGCATGTTTTAACTCTCACCCTTTTAGAAACCAGCAAATCTTTGCTGTTACAAGTGGCAGATATTCAGAGGTGCTTAATAGCAAACATCTGAAAAAGAGAAAGAAACAACGTATGCTGTGTTCAAATAAATAAATACAAAACTTATGGCTCAAAGATGTAAAAAGCAGAAATGTAACACTGCCTGGTGATGTCACAAGCCACTAATATAAGGGAGAGGGTTAAATAGAACACTTTAAACCTGTGAATGTTGACAGTGTTATGGAGGCTATTGGCTGAGAAGGTATAGGGCATTTAGCTGCAATCCAGCTATCTCTGCTTGGGGAATTCTAGGTTTTCAAATATAAGTCTGGCATGAATTCATGTTGTTTTTGTCATAGTTAACTAGATCTTGCTGGGGCAAACATTGAAGGTACTGTACCTTTTTATCCCCTGGCATTGTACTCTAGGAAAAATACTGTCCTTGAAAAGCAGCATGCATTAGACCCAGTTGTAAAAATCTGTTACGTGGAATGTGATTTTTCTTAAAAAATAGTTTTCTGAATTAAAAAAGCGTTATCGGTTGCACTGCAGTACACAATAGTATTTTGTATTTAACAGTTTGGTTATTTTATGAAATGAAAAATCGGTTCACTGGAAAGATAAAGGGACAAAAGTATTGGCTAAATTCACTCTTGGGAGTTTCCCACCAAGCCTTGCCAAGGTAGTGTACCACAAGCCTGACCTCAAGCCCTAGCCCTGTCATTAGGCTTCTCTCCCTGGGAGAGACTGCCAATAGTGATAACTGTCTGGCAGTGGTGGTTTTGTGATGTGGACAACTCTTTATTCCACGCACCATCTAGCTCTCTTTTTTCAAAGTTGTTGTTCCTAGTTCTAGTCCATTATATTTTATACAGTATGTATTTCTGAGACAATAGGTGTTTGACCAGAATATGACCTCTCAGTTACTTTTATATTGTTAACCATTTCTAACATGAAACAAAATCATTAAGAAAAAAAAAATACTAAAGTAAATAGAGGATAATATAATATAGCCCTTACCAACAAAGAAAATCAGCTTGGATTTGGCTAAACTTTATTTTAAAGTCTTTTGTTTTCTTGTTGTCCCAAAATGGCAGGAATATTAGTCAAATTTAAAAAAAAATAAAAAGTTTCTAAAAAGTTTAGTTTCAAGGCATTGTACCAGGTTTTTACAAACCCACTCGGAGAGTAACTAGGCGCATGTTTTTTCAGATCTGAAACTCCTTCTCAGTCAATACAATATGAGCAGATAATTGTATATAGCCCCTTTTGGTATCATTAGTATCTGTTTATTTTGTCACCCCATTGTTCATTAAATCACATGCATGTTTCCTTTTACTGTCTTCTTCACTCGTGCATGGCAGCTCCACGGTCTAGGCCTAAGCCACCACCAGCACCTTCTCCACCCATTCAGTCGCAGATAGACATGATAAATCAGAGGCTCAAAGGCATGCCTAGGCAAATACCAAGTACTGTAATGGCTTTTATTTTACTTTTCTGTTTCTTTTAACAAGTGTTTTTGTTTGATTCTCTTTTACTTTATTTAATGGGCTATGTTTTGTCTTCTTTAATTTAATTAACCCTATGAATACTACTGCTACTATTCTTTGTTTAAAGGAACTTGGATAAAACCTTATTTCGCATACTTGATGTTAGCAATGTCTGTCTTATGCAACATTTCCAAATATAGATGTCAGCACAAAATAACATTGTTATAGCATAACATTGTGCATGATACTTGTATTGTTAAGTAATACATTTTAATTGCTTGGTAAACATTTATTGGTATGTAGATAATAACCTGCTGAATATGTATTAGTGCCCCAGTTTTATAGAAAACTGACTCCTGCATGTTTTTTTAGCTAAGGTTCACTGATATTGTCCTTTGTTCATATCACTATATATGTTTAAGCATTACCCAACTTAAAAGAGACGTAGCAGCAAAGGTTTGTATGCCTGGTTCATTTCTTTAATACAGTTCAGCAGCAATTAATATCTGTTTTGTAATAATACATGTTTAAATAATGTTTATTTAACCTGATTGGGTAAGAGTTACAGCTACACTGTTTTCTAGGATAGAATGACAGCATAATAGAATGCACTTGCTGTGATTTATTATATAATAGGACATTTTGTGAATGGACATTGTGCTTCAGTTTAAACAAGCATGGTGAACAGAGTATAAAAGCACTGCAGCAATAAATAAATAAAGCAAAGTCATTAAGTGTCCATCCATTGTATTATTTTCTCCTCTGTTTACTGCATGGAAAGGGAATGCAAGACCCAGTCAAACTCATTTTCATTAAATAAGTTAGAAGTTTTCAAGTTCAGTTGTGCCTGGGATTTTAACAATATTTCTTCTACTACAGAAAATGTAGGCCGCTTAATCACTCCAGCCAAAAAACTCGAAGATACAATCCGTCTGGCTGAACTGGTGATTGAGGTCCTGCAGCAAAATGAGGAGCACCATGCAGAGGTGAGTGGTGAGGTTCCACTGATATCTCCTCAGAACAGATGTCTACTGAATGTGAGCATGTCAGTCCTGTCAGCTCTTGTCAATTGTTCAGTGTTTAGGAATGTAATTAGCAGGTCAGAGCAGAGATGCTTGAAGTGCTTTGAATGGCCCTTTATTTAAGTATTTATTATTATTATTATTATTATTATTATTATTATTATTATTATTATTATTATTATTATTATTATTATTTTAAATAATAAGTCCTTGTTCTGCATAACTGAAGTGCAGTTTTTTTTTTATAGATCTGGATGTAATGCAAATGTTACCCATAGTGGAGCTATACAGAGCATTTATTTACAGTAATGACACTTCTATGACTATGTAATTCATAGATTTTGGAAACTTTAAAAAAACAGTAACATTTTTTAGATAGATTCTATTTCACTTGTCCGTTCCCTACACACATTGAACTATTGTAATTTGCTTTTAAGATTTTGTTTCGTTTTAGTTTCAATAATATTTGATGTCCTGTGCTTCATTATTATGTGTTTGTGAAAATATTCTTTTTGTCCTAACACTCATTTTGAATGAAAATCAAATCTGTTTGTTGTATTTTTTTTTATTTTATTTTAAGTATTTTTGTATTGCAATTTAAGGAAAAAAAAAAAAAAAAAAAAAACTAAAAAGTTTTGGGATCATTTGCCATTTCTTCTAACTTCACAATAACAACAGACCTAGTTCCCAACTAATGCCTGATTTGCATATTTAAATTTCCTCCCTGTTTCTTTACTGTTCATTCAATCTTGGATGATCCTGGCAGGGAAAAGAGGTATGTGACTGAACTGAATGAAATGAGTCACCTCCCGTCATATTTTGTGCATGTCCTACAAATAACCATTTCTCCTAATGGGATTTACCTGGGTTTCCCTTGCTTTGTTACATCTCAAAACAGTTGGTTGCCAACTGTAGACTGAGTGCTTGTGGAGCTGGTAGTAATATGATTGGTGTGCTTAGGCTGGCCAGCCAGTCTGTGCATGAAGGAGGGTGTGCACTTACAAGCACTGCAGTAGTGATACCCCAGTATTTGCCCTCCCTCTACCCTCTTGAAATCCTACCTGAATCCACTCTATGTGTGTTAGTCTGTGTTTGGGTTACTATTGTTTATTTAGTAATGAAATTGGCCTGTTACTGCAGGATCGCACTCTTCTGGGTCCTGTTTAGACCCTCAAAGATTGCTTTAATAATAATATAAGTTCTGGTCAAGGTAAGTCAGTAAAGGTAAAAGGTGGCTGCAATAAACACAGTATACCCACCCCAACGTGGCAAATTGTTATTTAAAAAAATAATTTACAAGGTAATATAGTTAACCGACTATAGTAGGCTGTGCTTCTCATATTTGCCATAATACAAACCCCACACTTGTGTATTCATATGTATTTTTTGTCAATTCTTCATGAAACTTAAGGCAAAAACTGCAGACAGCAGAGTTTTTACCAGCCCCAGCTTTGTTGTGATTCATTAATTTCTTCTTTTCTATCTTATATATATATATATATATATATATATATATATATATATATATATATATATATATATATATATATATTTCCCCCTTTTGGATTTCTTGAATTTGATATCCACCCCAGCTGTATAGATTCCTGCATAATAGCAGACACCAAATGACCAATGCACTACTATTAAATACAATAAAAACCTCTGAATCACTTTCTCGTTTCATAAGGTCCTGTTGCTGGTGCCACACATGCTGCATGCTACCGGTCAACAACAAATTAAAGACTCAGAATGCATGTGTACTGAAAACATTCACATGTGAGAGATTAGTGATGTGAATGCAAACGACTGAAACCTGTGAAGGAGCATTTAGGGCTAAGAAGCATGGAAGGAGTCCACTTGCATGAAAAAGGGTCCCCATTTCGAGCCATTCCACTGATTTCTATAGATTCAAGTTCACACAGATTATATACGTTAATTAACTTTAATGTTATACTGAAGTCATGTTGTTCTAGTAAAATCTAGCCTAGATTTGACAATATTTCACTTCTATGTGTAACATTTATCCTAAAAAAAAAAAAAAAAGCATTGTGTTACTGGTAATTAAAAAATAGCCACCTACTCCCTGATAATCAATCTGTATGTAAGTTATGCCCATGTACTGCAGTGCGATGTTAGAATACTGCCAGATTCTACATGATTAAATGATAGCTAAAGGGGTTTGATAACTGAAAACCTAAAGGAACATGAGTTATAGAACTAAGTGGAGTTACTCTTAAATTACTGTAAACTGGTAAAAGTCATGACTGTAAACTTAACAGTATTACTTACGTTGTTTGCACTTCATGTGTCTTTGTAAGATAAAACAAGTAAATAATGCAATATGTATTTAAAGCATTGTTGGTTCATATTTGAACATGCTGTTCATTTTACAGTAAGCCCTGTTTAAGACCATTTGTCTGTAGAATTACTCTACCAGTTTACTACATGGTGGTGGTTGTTCTTAAAATTGAAACTAGGTTTTGACTGTCAGTTCCTTTTCTTCCCATATTTTTCCCCTTCTATAAAATCCCCAAGGCCTTTGCTTGGTGGTCAGATTTGATGGTAGAGCATGCAGAGACCTTCTTGTCACTGTTTGCCGTGGACATGGATGCAGCGTTAGAAGTGCAGAGCCCAGACACCTGGGATAGCTTCCCACTTTTCCAACTGCTCAATGACTCCCTGAGAAGCGACTGTGAGTATCAGCCTTTAAACCTACAATGAACACGAACCTGTGCTTTAGCACTGCTGTGGTGAGGGGAAATAACATTAAAACAACATATTTATGATGCTAATTGCCCAATAACTTTTTCTTTCTGAACACTTTTAAAGTACTGTCTCTAACAAGAACCGTAAACCATTTACCAGTCAAAATATCAGTAACAGCTAGCTTTGAAATCCTACATTTTTTGGACAACAAATGTAAAGTAAGATGTATTTTCTTCCTCACTGCCCAGCTGTGGTTGCTGATTAGTAGCACACATAGTACAGTACAGTACCACAACATTATCATCACACCTGTACAGTAGTTACTTAACCCATAATTGCCTCAAGCTGTGAAGAGCAAGTGACCTTCATGCCTTAAGCACATATAGCAGTTTTTCTTTGAAGCAAGTATCTAGTTTGTTGTTTCGCGAGGGAACTAGTTAGCCAAATCAACGCCCTGAACTGTCAGAGCTGTTGTGGATAATGAACCCACTCTCGGTAATCTCAGCCCAGTGGCTATTCCCAATGCCACTGCCTCCAAAACATCCTCACAAAAGGACTTGTGACTGTGGGAACAATTCACTGCTGCGGCATCATGTACCTTACCAAGGTACTGTGCCAATGACATTTAGTATATATTTTATGCTGTTAATTTAATGAAATTCTTTGATTCTAGTTGGTTTTTATCACAGCAAAATCCACTTGCACAAGGTAATTGTAAATCTTATACTGTTGCAATACTTAAAAGTTATGGTAGTCCTGTTCAATATAATCATTCAGTTCTACAGGAGGTTCTGCACAATACTGCAGCGTCATCAAACCTGAGCCAATAACTGCAGCGTCCTTTACTGTGACAGTCAACCTCGCAAGCACTCAAGGATAACAGAGTCTTTTGTTGAAACTGGCTACCAGCCTCTTAACCTGATTATTCTTGTGTAGTTTTTTTATTTGCTCACCAGCATAATTATCTGACTCTTTGACCACTGAGATAATCTCTCCTCCCAGCTGCACAGTGGGTACTTCTTTCAGATTGGTAAATGAACTGCCTTGTGAGCACTCCTGCAACCATTTAACTAGTACAAAAAGGCAACATAAATAACTAAATCTATACTAATTTATTGTGTCATAGTCAGATTCTGAAACACACACCTGGCCTGGCCTATTACAAAACACTTTTACTATATAGAAACTCTGGTTTTTAAACTGCAGTACTTATTTTGTATAAGCAGCAGTCAGCTCTCATAATGTGTGTGTGTGTGTGTATATATATATATATATATATATATATATATATATATATATATATATATATATATATATATATATATATATATATATACAGTAGACTGACTAGTGTACAGTATTTATTTTGTTTATCAAGGACTTTTTGAGTTTTGAAATATTTTTGTGTGTGTGTGTGTGTGTGTGTGTGTGTGTGTGTGTGTGTGTGTGACGATAATGTCAACATTGCTTGGCATCCAATCGGTGAATGTGTTTGCCAAGTCTGGGCACACTTTGTAATTGGGACCAGGCAATCCTAAATATTCACATCCCAGTGCTCTTAACATTCTTATGAAATCATTGTTGTCTGTTTCAGATAATCTGTGTAATGGAAAATTCCACAAACACCTGCAAGATCTGTTTGCTCCCCTTGTGGTTAGATATGTCGACCTGATGGAGTCATCAATTGCACAGTCAATTCATAGGGGCTTTGAGCGGGAATCATGGGAGCCTGTAAAGTAAGGGAACTTATTTTGATAATCTTTGAGTTTGGATGCAGACGGACGGAGAATAATGGCTTGGTTTTAAAAAGACACAGCTGCAGTTACTTAGCAATCGCAATAGAAAATACAGCCCTGTTAAAATGTGGGAAATCATTTCTGCCTACGTTCAAATATGTAGTTTCATTTTCCTCATTTTCTACTTGTGTTCTTAAGAAGATATTTAGTAAGATTCATTATATACTGGCAATCACATGGCAAAAAATATTCACAGATAATTTTCCACATTCAGTAATTAATAAATGATATGGTAATCAATCTTTTCTAAAGATAACACTTTAAGTCCAGAACTGTAGCTTTTTATTAACTAAGATCTCCGAATCTGTTATCCAAGCTAAAGGAAGTACAAATGGTAAGACGAATAAAATCTTAGCTGAAAAAGATTTTTTTAAATCATAAATACTCACACTTCACTAACAAATAAGAAAGACCTATCCAACAAGAACACATGAACAGCATATCGATGTGCACAATGGTTTAATACATTACCAATATAAAGACAACATAAACAAGTCTGAAGTCAATTGTATTTATTCTACATTGGATCATGTATTTATGTTTATATATATATATATATATATATATATATATATATATATATATATATATATATATATATATAGATAGATAGATAGATAGATAGATAGATAGATAGATAGCTTAGAAATTAATTTTTAATTAAGAAAAATCAATTCAGCTAAAGATCTTATTTGTATTTTTATTGCAAATATATTATTACAAAATGTTGACTTCTTCCCCAGTAAATAATGTAAGATTAAAGCCTACAGCAAGAGCAGATACATGTAGCTGTGCTGTAGGTGAATTAGTTTGTAGCGTGAACCATCTGTCAGATTTAATTCATTTTCATGTTTCAGTTTTAGAATATTGTGTTTCAGCATTTTTACTGAACAAACACACGTTTACAACACTTTGTTTCGTCATTTTTATAAATCAAGTATCATATCAATGTTTTCGTTTATATTGTGTCGTTTAATTGTGTGTGTGGTTTAGAGAATTGCACTGAGTGGAATAACAATATTTAAAAAAACGTTTTTTGTTTAAATAGATATTGCAAATGCTCTGGTACTTGATATTTCCCTGAACTGTAACTGAACTGAATTTACTGCATTATGTTATTTTTGATATCATATATTTATCTATATATGGGGATTATGTAGAGTACATGGGACAAGGGCTTTAACAAATGTGAAATCATCCTTTTTTTTCTGAAATAATCTCTGTAGTTTGTGCATTGAAATGCCGTCCAAAAATGTAAGTGCAGCCAGTATGCTGTTTGGAGTTTGAATGGGTTGCTTTTTGTTTTTTGTTTGGTTGTTTTGTTTTTTAAAACTGCCGTATTTTTTTCCTTTCTTGTCTTTTTAATTTCGATGCATCTTAATTTAAAGAAATCCCTGCAGGTGTTTACCTTCATTTCCCACATGCTTTTGTTCAAAAACTGTTCTGCTTTTTTATCTGCCAGTTTTGCATTGCTGTGCCTTTTACTTACTTGGTTACGTGTCACATTGCTTCTGCTACATCTGCATTATCACTGTTATGGTATTTTCTTTCTTTCTGTCTGTTTCTTCCACAGGAGTTTAACAAGTAATCTGCCCAATGTGAATCTACCAAATGTGAATCTTCCTAAAATACCAAATCTACCAGTTAACCTCCCACAAATGCCTAGCATTTCTACTCCGTCATGGATGGCTGCTATATATGACTCTGAGTGTGTATTGAGTTCCCTCTAGATCTGATTTATTAAAAGCAGTGATTTTGGCACGAATATGTCTCATTGTATACCTTTTTAAATTGTGTCTGATGGGTACTAAGCGATATTAAAGTACTGAGCACTTAACATTCCTACTTTATATGTAACATGTAACGACACAGCAATTGGCTCTGTAATTCTGTGTGTATTTTGTATGGTTTGAATTGGATTGAGCTGTAATCAAGGACAGACACATAAAAGGATGTAAGGCATTACAATCAGTACCTGTTCTAGTTCACTAACGCATGTTTGGTAGTTGAGAATGAATATGAATGAAGCACAGGTAATTAGAAACTATGTTTAGATATATTTGTAGCAGTTCATTAAAATCTTAACAGTCTTTGTTCTTGGCACTCTACACACTTCGTACTGTGACACATTATCTATTCTGCCTTTCAAAATGAAAGTGAAACCTTTTCAGCTTTGCAGAAAAAAGGTCTCAAACTGAGCGAGATACTGTCATTACAAATTGCAGATGAAGACACTGTGGTTCAATGTGTTTTATAAAATCTGTCAGACGGCAGAATTTCACATCCATTAACCAGGCTTGAGGTCAAAACTGTATATACGAGAACCCAAAACAGACACAATGGAGATCCCCAAATTTGCTAAAGACGAATCCACAAAAGTTGTGAATTGGAACAGTTTAAAGACAGATGTATTAAGCTGAATATATTAGTTTGTTTTCACAGATCTAGTAAAACCAATGTCATTTTCATGCCAAGTTGACTGTACTGAAGACTAGATTTGGCAGCATTTTAAAATGGAGAACCTGACGGCTTTTCATTTTCTTCTCCTTGCATGCTCTTACAATGTGGTTTGGAAAGATACAAATCAATATCAGAGTTTATATATATATATATATATATATATATATATATATATATATATATATATATATATATATGTATATATATATATCATATATATAAAAATATCGATTATATCTAATATATATATAATATTATATAATTATATCTATAAATATGGAATAAATATATATATATATATATATATATATATATATATATATATATATATATATATATATATATATATATATATTATATTTTTGCAATTTCTAAATTATATTTTGGTGAACATTTTATTTAATTTTTTGCACAATTAACAAAAATCAAAAAATTAATCAAATTAATCAAAAAATTTAACAGAAAGTAATATTATTGTTTCTCATAATGAGGCACAGTTATATGTGTAACCTGATTGTGAAACCACACCCGTCCACATACTTATCATTGTGGAGCTGGCTGAATGTAATTAAGCTGTTGATCTCTCTAGCACTGCTATATCATAGATGCAGGTTTGTATGATATATCCACGCAGCCCGTCAGGATAACTTTTTTTGCCACAGTCAACCCCGCAAGAAAAATCATTTCAGAGTGAATCGTAAGATTGAGTGATGACTCTTCTGCCATGTAAGTTATATTTTGACCCAACAACCTTCCACTTAGTCATGTATAGCATATAAGTAATGTTAGCCACATTAATAAAATCTGTACAGTACCTTAACTCAGAAGCATACATAATTATAGTCTCATACCAGAGTTTTTGTAGCTGATCATTTTGTCTGAAAGCAACATATGGAATGCTGTAAAATAAAGAATTATACCTGATTACCCTTTTTTTTTTTTTTTCTCTTTGTTTTTTTCACAAATTAGGCATATAGTGTAAAAAACATATATGCAGTTTTAAACTGGGAATTTTGGCTGATTCTGTATCTTTCCAATAATTTCTGATTTCCTCAAATATCTTTCCATTTTAAAACTCCTCTTTAATATCTGTAGTTATACTGTATATCTGAACTGTATTAATGGGTGGAATTATCCCTTTGTTAGCCCCAGCCCCCCAAATACTGGCCCCCCTTTGGCATGCTGGGAGTAGGGGTTTTCACCCTGCGATAGCTGTGTGTGCATTAGCAATTGCTCTGAAGCAGCCATTACTTCAGTGCAGCTGGCATCAGTCATGGCAGAAACTCACATCCTTATACGTTTCTACAGACGATACCAGTACCCTCTGATAATGCATGGTGTGTTCAACATCCTCACAAACGCAAGCAGGGTTGCATAAGTGGTGGGCGAGAGCCTGGGCAGTTTCTGATGGTCTGATGGTCGAGATGTAACACTGTTCAAAGAAATACAAAGCAATGTGTCATCCTATTTTGCTTACTGTATGTTTGGAATAGCTCTAGCTGCAGGCAAGTGGCTGTAATGCAGTGGTGTAGAAGATCGGATATAGATGCTAGAGTTTACAATAATCAGGGAGACTAATGTGGGCTGTTTTGGCAAGTGACAACAAGAAAAACATATTACAAAAATTAATGAATAGTGAAATGCCCTGTGTCTTAAATTAGGATATGACTGTTAACTCAGGTACAATACAATGGAATGCTTATGTAGGTATGTTAAATTATTGGATAAGACATGGCCTCGCTCGCTGCTTGTTACCACAAACCACCTAACTGGGTTATCTTGAACACTTCCAAGATTTGGATTTGAAATATGCATGACCCCCAATTTAAAAGAACCACTGAGTTATGTGTGGTTATTGATTTGATGTAAAAATATGATTTTTTGTTTTTGTTTTTTTTTACCATACATTAATTTCCCTAAATTAAATTGCTAACTTGTTTTGTCCTGTAACTTTTCCATTAAGTGTCCAAATCTATAAAGCTATTAATGTATGGTAAATAAAAAACACTCCTCTACATGTTTGTAATGGAGACATTCTAGCATCCTTTTGCATCAAGCTGCTGTGCATCCCAACATGTAGTTTACAGTCTCCACATCAGAACAAAGGATGAGGCTTTGTGTGGGTTTTGATGCCCCGTGTCCTGTGTTCCCAGCAACGGCTCAGGCACCTCGGAGGACCTGTTCTGGAAGCTAGACGCCCTGCAGACCTTCATTCGGGATCTGCACTGGCCCGAGGAAGAGTTTGGAAAACACCTTGAGCAGAGGCTCAAACTCATGTCCAGTGACATGATTGAGTCTTGTGTTAAAAGGTATGCCTTTGAAGGAAAAAGGGTGTTACAGGTTCATGTATTATAAGTCACATACTGTATGAGAAATCAACTAATCACTGTCAAAAATTACAGTACATCGCAAGTATTATATATATATATATATATATATATATATATATATATATATATATATATATATATATATATACCAGTAGTTAAATATAAATTACTGGCTTAAATAATTATATTAGAGCTTATACTGTGGACAACACCTGTTTCCTAATATTATAGGAGGCGTCCATCCTTCCACCTTATTTATTTATACTTATTTATTAGTGGAAACTGTACTTGATGCAATTAAAAAGTGTGATAGCGGGGTACATTACTGTTTTTTTCACAGAAAGCATCTTAGTACATTAAATATTTTCAATTTTTTTCTCACTGTTGGTCTTGAGAACAACAAAGCTATGCAGTTTGCCGAAGGCTCTAATTTAATTCTCTACTGCCTTACTTGTTTACAGAACAAGGATTGCATTTGAAGCTAAGCTGCAGAAAAGCAGCCGGTCGACAGATTTCCGTGTCCCACAGTCAATATGCACAATGTTTAATGTGATGGTTGATGCCAAGGCTCAGTCTACAAAACTCTGTGCCATGGAAATGGGCCAGGAGGTAAATATAGCCTTCTTCGGTCTGTTAAGTTTTCTGTTTGATACATCGAGTGCAATAATTATGTAGGTTCAAGTCTTTCCTATAAGTGAAAGTCCAAAGACTGGGGTGCGTGGCAAATGAGAATATGATAAGGAAACCTAGTGGTATGCAGTACATACATAAGTGCATTTTGTTACACCCCAGAGCCAAAATGGGACCATATTATGCTGCACACACATTCACAAACATGTTAGCTAGTATAACACAGGCTCTGCTTTGATTATGTATTCCAAGACTTACACTTGGGACAGAAAATGTTCTTGCTGCGGGTTTTGTAACTATGTGTTCTTGGTAACATTTGTTTGTTTTCAGTTTAATTATGACAGGTTTTATTTCTGTTTTATCTTAGGAATTAATTTTTTTTCAGTTTTGCTATTTAATTTAATATTCTTTGCACTCATTATGTTAATATCTTTTTATGTTTTAATTTTCTTTTTTCACCATTACTTACTTCTTCCTGTCTCCCATCTTTATTTTTATTTCTGTTGTCAATCTTGTGAAAGTTTGTTAAAGAGTGGGTAAGTGTGGCTAACAATTCAATTGAAATCTCACTCTTCATTCCCCAATGTGTAATTACCACGAGCAGCAGTTTTTCCCCTTCTGTCTACAGTTGGACTGTTTTGATTTCATTAGCATATTTAATAGATGTGATTGAAGAGAGGTGGGGAATGATAATGAAAGCCAATGGTTTTGTGTCTAGGCATGTAGCAATTCAGATGATGAGTAGCAATGTCTGAGTTGTATTTCTATTAAGTAGCATAATGTTATACTGTGCATGTTGTATTTAATACATCATACAGAATTAAGATCATTTAAATGTAGTAATGTTGATCTACAGTATGAAATACGAGTGCCTGTCTCTGCTTTGTGTTTTTCTGTAGAAACAGTATCACTCTCAAATAGATACACTTATAGAAGACACTGTTAAAGAAATGATAACCCTGTTAGTTGCAAAGGTAAGTACACCAATATTAAATTTCTGTATAAACAAGGACACAGATCCACAGTAAGGAAACGGCTGGTTGCACTGACAGACAATGGTTAAAGTTGAATATGTTTACTGGTTTATTTAAGAGTGGATCTTTAAAAGGGGATCGTGGTGTATGGAAATGGTTAAGTGTAGGTGCAAAACATGTATTTATTTGCCACATACTGGATGTGAACCCTGGGCATAGATAGCATTTTATGACTTATATCCTCACTGTGAATTTTCAGTTCATGCAGCTGTGGACTATTCCAGTCTATGTGGATTATCACAAGGAAAGCAATTTGTTGCTGTTAATGTACACAAATTGTAAGAAATTTCCCTACCGAAAAATAAATCAGATCTCAGCATGAGCACTAGTATAAGACTTGTATGATTAAGTGTTTTAATAGCATTTTATAAAACTTTTTTTTCCATAAAAACTGAAGACTGCGTTTCATAATACTATATTCTTTGAAAGGATAACTTCATTTTCCAAGAAATGCATCTGTAATGTTAACTGATTTTACCATTTTACCAGTTCGCTGTCATACTGGAAGGAGTCCTTGCTAAACTGTCAAGATATGATGAAGGAACACTATTTTCATCATTCCTGTCATTCACAGTAAGAACGTATTGCCTTATTTTATTTGGCTGACCGAACTTTAGTCTGACAGTGTTGAAAAAAATGTCCCGTTTGTGGTGAACTGATGCTTTTGTTTTTATATCAATACAAATGGAATATGGGTTAAATAGTTTACCACATGATGCACTTAAATGAGGATATTCTTTGTTAATTCATGAATAATTGCACTTGATTGGAAATTTTGAAATATATACTGGTAGATGTCATTTTCTGATATTTTTTCCAACCTATCATTAATTACCAGTGCTGCGTTTTGTTTAGTTTTTTTAATAATGACAATGTTGCAGCGTTCTTACTGTTGAATTTCTAACACTGAGATACAGTTTTCAAACTAGATTACGTGGTACTGAGGAAATATATCTGTAGTGTTACCATTTCCCCACAATTTTTATTTTTTTTCATCTAAGGTGAAAGCAGCCTCAAAGTATGTGGATGTACCTGTAAGTAAAAACACAGATATTATCTGTTAATCTTTTTGTGATTTTTTTTATCTATGTTTTTTTATTTTTTATACATGTATAAAATATCACATATATAATATCAATGGCTGTTCTACTTTTAGCAATTAAATGAATAAGTTAAAAGTATAAAACAGGTAGTTTGACATTTGATCATAAAATATTATTACTTTAATGAACAAATATGCAGAAATGCTAATCTCGGGGTGATTTACTTAAATTACTTGCTAGTGTTAAAGTTTCTAAATATTATAACCATGCACATTTAAAAATCATAATCTCCTCATTTTGTTTTTACTTCACAAATATTCTGGTGTAGTTGATATATGCAGGGTACAGTCAAGACAACGTGACAGACTTTATTTCCTTTTTCACATGTGCAAATTAATAGCTATAAAATTGTGGCAACATGTCAATTTACTCAACTCAAAATCAAGCTCTTCTTTGTTGTGCAATATAAAACATTTTACGAGTGTGTCAGGAAGCTGGCCGGTTCACTTTGTCTGAAAATTACTTCAAAGGGTATCACTTAACTGCTAACACATTTTCACTGAATGCATTGTTTTTAAATTAATGCCTTGTCATTGAATCACTGAGTGTAAAGTAATGTATCCCAAGGGCCAAAAAAACAGATCCTTTACTCTGTAATTGTTTGCTTAATGCACAAAAAAAAATACTCCATAAACCTTGCTCATTTTCACCCTTGAAATTATTCAGACATGTTCACTAAGTGCAATTTACAAAGATTGACAATTACATTTCTTGATGAATGGATATCTTGTGGTCTAAGATACATCTAATTTACAATGGGGAAAAAAAAAAAAATCAAATTACTTATTAACAAGCATATTGTCTTCAGGGGGTACTTCAGATATTTAAATGGAAACTGTGTTACATCTTGCTAATGCGTTTCTGATAAATCTGTATGTTCTGGATATGAGATTCAGAGGGTCATAAATGTAAATCGTCAACGCAGTAGATAACAAAGACTTGTCTTATGTTTAGATCTTCAGGGCTGGAAAATGTTGAAAATGAAATGTCCCAGAATAGGCATTTTAGAAAAAAGGCTTGGAATTGAATGTTAGTTTTTGAGGTCTCAGTTTGAAAAAGCAAGTGGTATTATATTTGAAGTACTTTTGTATGAAGGGCATATAAAAACAAATCCTTTTTTTTTTTTTTTTTTTTTTTTTTTTTTGTACAAACACCTGTCAAATACAGAGAGTTCAGCTTTGGTTTCAGCAACTCCTAAGGCGTTGTATTATAGAGTGTCGTATAATAACAGTGATTTCAATATGCTCAGTTGTATTTTGTAATAACATTTGTGTCTCTGCTTGTGCCCCTTTCTTGTTTCTTTATTTGTTTCTTCCAGAAACCTGGGATGGATGTTGCTGACGCCTATGTGACCTTTGTGCGC
Source organism: Polyodon spathula (assembly GCF_017654505.1). NCBI lineage: Eukaryota > Metazoa > Chordata > Actinopteri > Acipenseriformes > Polyodontidae > Polyodon > Polyodon spathula. The sequence goes on along the minus strand of NC_054556.1, from coordinate 6,127,780 downwards.
CACTCTCAGGATATCCTCCGTGATAAGGTCAATGAGGAGATATATATAGAAAGGTTATTTGATGTAAGTAAATGCCTTCTCCTCCTTCCCAAGGAGGAGACCATCCAAAATATGACAAAACAAATGGACAGAGGGATAAGTCACATTTTGAGACTAATTTACCACTGTCCTGTCCCACTGACTTAGACTTCTCTCTGTCTTTCTCTGTTCTATACTCTAGTCTACTATGTTCTGGTCCTTGTATACCATAATATCCAGGGCTGTTCTTCTTTTTGTTCTGTATGTTTAAAACATGTTTTTAAAGTTTCTAAAAACCAAATTAGGATATTAAGCAGTGTTCTCTCCCATTACAATTATATTCATTTTTCACTCACAAATAAAACTCATCTGCCTTGTCTCTCATTTTTAAGCTTAATTAGCAGCATTATGTTAAGTATATTAATCTGTGTTAATATAATGGCAAATTAGAAAAGTTAATGTAAGTAACACACAATATATATGCATTTTATCATTAGGGACAGATCAGTGCTACTGCTTTTTGATATTCTATTGTCCAAGGCTGGCCATCTACTATAAAGGGCAAAATCTGTTTTTATTTTCTAGTCAGTGCATAGCAAGTTCAATTTCAATTCTAAATTCTATACAGTGTCACTCATGGATATTTCTTATAAACTTAAAATATGTAGGATGTTTATAACAGTAAAAGCATTGTTTTTTCCCATTCCAAAAATACTGTGCACTGTTGACAAGCTTTTGGGCTGGACGAATTAACCCTTGTTGTAATAATGCTCCTTCATTTAAATTATCCCCCAGTCTAAGTGACATGCGGTATGCAAATTCATGTCATTTAGCAGGAAAAGTGAAGTGTGAAACAAGTATAATTACAGAATTTGTGTTTATAGCATCATTGTTTGACCTTACTAAATTAAATCGGTCATACCTTATCATTGTAGAACAGGGCCAAAAAAAAAAAAAAGATGAATAATAAAATAAATGTTTTTGTAAATAAATTGTAAATTGAGGTCAGAAAGGTCACGCCCCAGGGCTATTGTAATGAGGATTTTAACACAATAAAGAGAGAACACTAGCTTAAATGACTGTAAAGTTAATAGGCATGGTTTTAATCTATTGTGATGCATGTCAACTAATTTGTCTTCCATTCTGTTGGATATAGCACTGTTTTCTGTTTCTTGCATCTTCAAGGCTAATGTTGGTTGTCCTGTTCCTTGTAAACTGGTCCCAGTAATCCTTTATATTGTATACGTGTGTACTTTTTCTATTGCACCTAACCCAGCACTGTTGTTTTTCTACTGTATTGGGGTGTTTCTTAAGTAATAGCCATTCTTCTGTCTTACAGTGGTGTATAATTTCTAAACACTCGCTTTTGTCTTCCTTTTTCCTGCAGTGGTGTTTTGTTTAGAATTCTGGCTTTAGGATTTTGCTGTACTTTAAAAAATATATGCGCTTCCTCTCTGGTCCTTCCTCATTTGCTTCCACTTATCATGGCGTCCACAAAATCTGGTTTTTACATCTATAAATTCTCCTTTTTCTACTCTCTCTTTCTAATTTCAACGTTACTCGTTTTCTGAAATCTTTTAAAATGTCCTCACTCTCCCTTCACTGATTTTCAAGCGATTAAAATGGAACTTATCTCTCGTATCTAAATGTTTTATCACATTATATCAAGTGGCATGATTTGGAGTCAAATAATCTTCCTGTGTACATCTACTAGCATGGCCCACATCCTTTGAGACTGCCTCATACTTGCATACAGCACTCTGATGCCTCCTTAAAGCTCTGTGCCTGCATTCCCAACACGAAGTGTGAAGTGCAGAGGCATAAAATGACTAAAAAAAGAAGAAAAAGACCAGCACTTGATTAAGATATAAACAGCATCAGTTTTGCATTTTCGCCGTTTATCCTATTTGTGCTGTTATCTCTAAATTGTGGGAATACTGTAATTCCTTTACATTTTTTTACCAAAACTGTAAGCCAAAGCTATTTATATCAAAATGAAAAATAATTTGATTTTTTTTTTTTTTTAATTGAATACTGCATTTAAGAAAACAGCACAAAAACATTCCTTGCTTGCTTAATCCCAATTTACTTTTCTCCTTTCTTTATTTTATATACTAAACACATCTGAATTGGGTGATTGTTAAAGCTATTGAAATATATTATGACTACAGATGTCTTTCTTTTTTCCATTAATTTGGAAAGCACACAGTAGCTTGTGTAATGTATATGGTATGTTAACAGTAAGGGACTTACCTAATAAATTTTTATTGGAATTATTTGTATAATGATTATATATCAGAAATATTAAATTGATTCAATTAAACATGAAAAACATTCATTTTAGATTATTCAGGTATTTAAAATGACAGGTTTCTTCTTTAAAATTATCTTTTATTTAACCTTGGTTCCCTTCCATAGCCACCTTCAGCATTTTCCTTTGTTATTTATCCTCTTTGTTTTCCACTTTTAGAAAAGGATGGATGATGTTAGTTCTTTCATGTACCTGAGAATATTTGAGGTAACGTTTTCTTATTTGAACATGTTTACTTCACCATCCATCCAACCATTGCTTCATTTAATTACCATTTCCCCATTCACATGCTGTACTCTTATACCCAGAGTATAGAGTATTAGTATGGAGCTATTGCTTTACCATTGTGTATGATAGATGTTAATGCTCCTGGAAGATTATCTAGCTTCTAATATTTTCAATGTTCTGCATTTTAATCTGCTTGTCTGAGGAAATTAAACCTGGCCAGCAAATACTACCCTACTGCAGTCCGTGCTATTATAATATAACCATCTGCAAATCAGTTTGATTTGGAAAATCTTAATCTCAACATGGGGGTAGAAGAAGTCCTCTCCCATCATCTAAGTGCCTTGTTTTATTTTTCTCTGCTCAAAAAAAATACAGACACTAATTCAGTTTTGGCCACAGTAAGAAGATCAGATTTATATGGTTCACTTATTTTAAATATGTCTGGAGTCTGCAACCCTACCGATATGCTAAAATCATGAAATGAGATTTAGAGCACGCATATGGGCATACGTAAAACAGGAGCCTGTATTAAAACGCAGTTATCTCTAGTACAAATTGGTAGTACTTATTGGAGATGCAAATTAAAAATAATAATATAATAAATAATAATAATAATAATAATAATAATAATAATAATAATAATAATAATAATAATAATAATCTTTGTATGTCATAGGTTAGCATGGTTTTGGAGAATTATACTTAAAAATAATAACAATTATCTTGTAGTTATAAATTGTATCCATTAGAGATTTCACATCATATGCTGCTGGTATGTATGCCAGACAATAGGCTTTGTAAATTACCTATTGGTGTTGTTTGTGATTTTAATGACCATGGGTATTCAGTATTGTCCTGGAGAAATGCATGGCACAGTGGGTTTTTTGTAGCAGATAAATAGCAGATGAAAATATAGATTAGTATGTCTTACACTTGCAAGAACTACAAACTGCTCACACTTTACTCAGAAGCGTTGATGAAGTGTCCAGTCATGCCTTGCTATCAGACACCTTGGGCGAGTTGTGAGGCACATGCTAAAGCTGTTTTATGATTAATGGTCAGCAATATTAACATAGATATAAAGAAAGGTATTGATTTGAAATCACAAATGAAGAGAAGTGCCTACTTTTGATTTGAGAGATGACATAATTGTCTCTTTTTTCCTGGCTTCACTTTGTATCACAGTTTTTATATATTGTACAAGGTATTGTTATAGCCGGACTGCTCCTGGATGCAGATGAACCAGGGTGTTGGGTGGTGTTATTGTCACTGCTGATGTTGCGGGGATGACCGAAAAAGTACAGATGGCTTTGTTGATGTAGGTTTTACTGAAGACTCATTTAAAATGTAGAATCTGCCTAAGATGTTCCCGGCCATTTGTTACAACAGATAAAATCTTGCTGTGAGACAGCTAAGGTTGTTAAGTTCAGAACAAAAAAATTTTTTTTTTTTTTTTTTTCCTTGTAGTTCTTGAAAGAAGCCTAAAAGATAAGGATTAAAACAGCTGTGCTTAACATTGGTTCATCTGCTTAATTCCGGCCACCCAGAGATCAGTGATTAAAAAAAGCCATCTCTTTAGCTCTGATCAGATCCACTGCGATAGCGATACACAGGTTTTCTGGATAGTTTTCTTAGAGGCCAATGTAAACTGGACAGAGAGGAAAACGTCAACTTTGGATATGTGGATTAGATGGGTCAATTATACGCTTAATCTGCCTTCTGGGGATTAAATGTTCATTGATTGATTCTGAGTATTTCCCTTGACCTTGGCAGTTATCAGATCAGTGAGATTGCATTTACTGTGAGGTAAGCACTTAATCATGCAGTGATAGGGGCCCAATGCCAGTGAACTAGTTACCATGAGGGGTGATCTTTCACTACTGCACCAGACTTTGAATACCATTTCACTGTCATAGACTCTTAATCATTTTACAGGCAGGCTATTGTGACTGCAGAGAGAACTTTCTAACTTTAAACAGTTAGAGAAAACATTTACATTTCAGTCAGGTACTTAAATGTGCTGAACGTGAATATGCATATAACATAATTTTCGTGCACAGAAGCTAGTATTTTTAAAAAGCTGTTTTTATTTAAAGTTCTCTTTAAGTTTTTTCCAATAATGAATAGAATCTCAAATCAATGCTTACTGTTTCCTTTTCTGCAACCTGCCTTCAAAAGAAATGTAAGGCACTCAGCCCTGTGTTTTGATACAGTACTAACCTTCAATTGCTTTTATCAAAACTCTGTAGGCACACACCAGACTGTTTTGTGTAGTGTTTTTTTTTTTTTTTTTGGATTCCAATGAATAAGAGTATCGATTTTTTTTTTTTTTCAGTATGGATTGTTCATTTAAATCATTCCTAAACCTCAGACTGATTGCTCTGTTATCCTGCAGTTACTACAATTCGGCAGACCTGATCTTTCTAGTACACTTAGTCTGGTAATTGATTTCTTCCTATACAGCGGATTGCTTGGTGTGCCGTCAGAAGTGGTATAAAACAGTTTAGTCAGTGGTAAATAGATTTTTTAAGACGTGCCAAGCACAAAAAGGAAAGCTTCTTTTAACCATTTTTTTTCTTCTCTTTCCTCAGGGTATTAAAAATATGTTGTAAATGTGGAGCTAATACGCATTAAACCAATCTAAATGTGTTGCTTTTTATTTTTAATTTCTTAACGTAGGTTCATTTTTTTCTGTTTTGATGGGTAATAGACGGTTTATGATATTTTAAAATCAATTCTATTTGAAAGTGTTAAAAAAGTCACAGTCCCTAATGATTTATCAGTAATGAATCATTTTAAGTAAATACAGTAGCTAAAAAAATCAGAAAAGGATGATAGTAGGTCGGGAAAAAATAACTAAATAGAAATGTATGGTTTGAAATCTATGAAATGTTCATTTCAATCATGCTTCTATTTAAGCAGTTTATATTATATAGAATAATCATTTTTTTAAAGAATACATATTGTATAAATCTGTTTTGGACACCCAGTATGTATCTTGAAACCATTTGATTGAGGTTAAACCTTTATGTCATTTTTTTTTTTTTTTAAGTGCAGCATCATTAGGGTTACAAGTTTGTTTGTTTTGTTTTATTTTTTAAAAATGTGTAAACAGTATATCACCTAAGGAACCAGGCATTAACTAGAACACATCACCTGTTTGTTGGCGCATCTTGCCAACAAATTAATTATAGTTTGAGGTGTTAGGTAGCAAAGACTTTTTTTTTAAATGAAGTTTTGATACCCAGCGTGCCTCCATATAATGTGTTTTTTTTTCCCCCAATGAAAAGTGGGATATGCTGGCATTTGCTTGATTAACTTGCTTGACAAAAGTGACAGCTGCTGCGGGTGCATGTAGATGAGCTGCACAGTGCGGTTCCGCCTTTGTACATCTGTCAGCAAAAAGGGAGAAATAAAGAGTGAAAAGAGACAAATTGGTCCCAAAAGGCAAGCCATTCAACTTCGGAGGTTTCCTCTATTCACATGCACAGTGTGAACCTCAAGTGCTTGGTGGCTTATTTAATTTTGTTCTCTCTATAGAATGCTCCCACAAGTGTTTTATTTCTTATTCTATCCATGTTTGAATTTTGGTGCAAGCATTTATTGTGAGAATAATGGATCATCTCTTGGAGCATTAACTAATTTTTATTAAGGTTTTTTTTTTTTTTTGTCATTGTATGTTTAGTACTAGATGCACTTCCAGCAGTTTGGTTACTCAAAACAGGCTTTCCTTTATGCTGCCTATTTTTTGACAGTATTATTAGCTTTCCAAATTATCCGTAAAACAAAAATAGCTGGCATGTTAGATGCCAACCGACATTTAGTATTTAAATGATAATTTAATCAATACTTGCCATTTTACCAAATAATATTTTTGGAATGATGAGACATTGTTGTTTAATATAGACATTTTGGTCTTGATTTATTTTAAGGGTTGCCTATTACCAATTCGTGGTTATAGAGCTTTTAACTTCATCTCACCAACAGGGAACAGAATCCATAATGGATGTGCATCACACAACACGACATTGGATATAAAGAAACTCATGTCTTTAATAGATTGCTTATGTAGTACCAGTGTGAAGCTTTGCTGTTACTTGGGGATCAACCACAACAAACTGAAGGCTGACTCTTTGCAAGCTTAGATACACTAGCTAGTCACTTATTTGTAAGCGAGTTTCTAACAAACAATTTGAAGTCTCTGCTGTATCTTCTTTTGTGCCAGTTGTGCAATTATAGCAGTTTGAAGCCCATAGGATTTTTGGCACCTTAAATCTATCTCAATACTTCCATTCAGACCCCTTTTAAAAGTGCAGGGTCTGAGAGAGAGAAAGGGGGCCTACACCGCGATTTACCACTGTACGATTGATCACATTTCTAAATAGATTCCCAGTGCATGGATGGCCCCAGTTTGGATAGAAAATGTTGAAACAAGGGGTCACTGGTGTGAGTTACTATGGTAATTGAGTAGTGTCATCAATAGTTTTCCTTTCATGAGCAATAAAGCACATAATAATAGACAAACAGCAGCAGTAAAAATCAAACAGGTAGGATTACCACGTCCTTTTGTCAGAATTATATAATGTCTTGTAGTCAGATTTAAAGTCTTCTCAATCCCCAAATCCATCCTGCAGACACCTACTGTGTCATTCTGTGCCCTAATCTGCTGTCCTTAACTACAGACCTTTTGCTAATTTGAGGCAAAGGGCCAGCTTCCCGGCTAAATAGTGCAGCAAATACTCTGATGTAGGGAAAAAGGACATGTTTTTTTTTAAGCTAGACTACTGAATTTCAAGAGATGTTTAACACACAAAAATACCTTGAACCCCCACCTAGCCAATGGTTTTCTGAGAGGAAATTGCAAAATTGGGCCCCTGCCTCAGCAGCCTTCCTTAAAAAACTTGTCACTTCACATTGCCATCAACCACTACAACAATAATCATGTCATGCCTCCTGCTAATTGCAGGCACAGCTGGGTCCCAGCAGGCACTCTTGCACAGTCCCAGGCCTTTATAACCAACCCCATTCTGTTGTGTAGCACTTAACAACACACAAGAAAAAAACCTACCAGCAGAGGCAGAAAGAGGCAGAGTCACAGGTTGCTTGTAATCCCTCCGCTTCCCCACCCAGCCCCTTTTCTAGCATTCCTGGTTTTGTTTTAGACTTCACAAAGACTTGCGGTGACCTTAAGCCACTAGAATGCAGGTTTCTGAAAGGGAAACGCGACTCCTTCAGGTGCATTAAGCTGCTGAGCTGCATCTGGGCTTGGTGGATTCTGTTTGTTGCACCCCTGTGGAGAGCTGCGGCTTCCTGTAACATGTCAAATATGAGTGTGAACTCCGGGTTCAAGGCAGAGAGCAGGAGGTCACACAGCCATTCAGCTCTGGCTATAGAAAAGGGGCTTGCAGATGTTCATGTGTGTGTGTGTAATGACAGTACCTACCTCCCTAGAGCTCTGGAACCCCGCACTGCTTTTTTTTCACAAAGAATTGCCATAAACAGTATGATTCTTGCTGATTTATTCATATCAGGTTATTGCTTTATGTATTCAGAGACAAGTATGTTATGTTTGGCTGATGTATGCCACAGATCATTGGTTAAAATAGTAATTGTAAAAAAAAAAAAAAAAAAGAATACACACAATAAAGAGATAAAACCAGCTCTAAATTCTAAACTGTTCACACAAGGAATAAACCCCAGTGCCTGTTTAATCATATCCCCTGGGGGAGAATGAGCTGAGTTCAGCCTGCTACTGCTCTTGCAATATGCCATATTAAGCTCCTTTAGTCCCTGTTGAAACTGAATATGTGGATCAGAGACAAACCATTTACAATGATAATAAGGTTTTCACATGTATTTATGTAATATTAAACTTCTATAAAGACAATGTAATTTGTGAAATAAACAATGATAGCACAATTATCGGTAAGCATTTAGACTAGGTATTTCATTTGTCGTTGCTACAACCAGTGTTTATGAGAGTTACATTTTGGGCAGTTATAGGACAAAGAGTAGGATAGGGTCTTCCCCAGGTCTCATCTACAACTACTGGTATATAAAACATGCAAGCTTTATACTTTCTACTGAGTTAAAAAGTAAACCACCTGCTGCTTTAAATGTGAACCTGCATATACAGCTGGATATGGCAGTATCTTTAAAATACATAATTATCTCTTTAGATTTCTCTTAATGGGGTTATTGACTGTAAGGCGGTTGCTTGAGTACTGCCAGATTATTTATTTATAAAATTGACTTGACAAGGATAAGACGGCTTCTTTACAAGAGGATTGCAGTATAACGTGCATTCATCATACTGAATGTGCAGTTTACATAAATCTTACAAAGTATGCAATGCATAGATATACATACAGAGCTATTCAAATAACTGTCATTCATGTAAAATAATATCTGAACAATAGTCACAGTCGTTTTTTTTTAAAGATTGCTTATGTATATATATATATATATATATATATATATATATATATATATATATATATATATCATGTCTAAGAATGGAAGATGATGCAGGGTGTGGGGTTGTTCACGTTATTTTAAAATATAAAACTAACAAAAAACACAATGAATATGTAAACCTTCTCACATTTCTCACATATTTTACTGCTGTAATGTATTATTTTAGTAGATTTAAACAAGTTAGGTCAATTGGTGTTGATGTTTTACATGTAACAAACCAAAAAAAAAAAAAAAAAAAAAATACTGTATTTCCTTCTCAATCACTGGCGGAATATATGAGCATATGTTAAAAATCACAAACGCTCCAGAGACTGACTGCACTGCAGGGGTGGCAGCCTGCAACAACACTGCTGCAAGCATTTTTCACAAGGATAGAGCTAAGTTTAAATGCACCCAAGGCGATGTACGTTCACAGCCACTTGAAATGATATAGTCTGTATATTACCAATACCTTTTTATTACAGGCCTCTACTTTTGCATATGAGATGTTAAATTATGCATCTCAATGCATATTCCATTTCGATTGAAGGATTGGGTGGCTTTTTAACACAACCTTGCCTGGATAAATGCGCAATTTAATTCATCAATATCTAGTCTTATGGCACAACACATTACTAGGGAGTTACTAAAACATTAATGTCATATTTTGGTTATTCTTTTGACTTCAGTTTAAGTCAAAGCTACTGTAGCAGGTGTTTTAATGGTTTACAATGTACAAGACTAAAGTGTTGTGTGTGTGTGTGTGTGTGTGTGTGTGTGTGTGTGTATATATATATATATATATATATATATATATATATATATATATATATATATATATATATATGATATCAATTGTAACAGTGACTTTTAATGTTGCCTTGATTAGAAATGAGTTCAAATAGGTAATGCTTTTAGTACTTGGCAATGCTAAGGGTTTATTCCAAGTTCTTGCTGGGATTACAATAAATATTGCTGTCCGTCTTAATTCCTAAACTAGAAGAAAGTGCCTTTCATGTAAAACCCAGAATAGCTGCAATATTGTAAATGTCATCCTTCTTAATGGTCATTAGTTGGAAATCGGTTTTCTCTATTAAATCGCAGTTCTAAACATTGGATTTTCAATTTAATCAACTGGTTTGGTAAAAAAAATTTAAATGATCTACTGTAGTCAGCTGCAATAGTGCAGTTCAGCTAACCTATTGCTATTAAGTCCTTGTATTTAGGTCTGTTTGTCTCCCACTGCTTATGTCCTGTATTAATTACACTGTACGTTACATAATAACTGAATTGAAAACACACATATATATATATATAGTGTAATTAATATTTTGTAAGACAGTGTTGCCAGTTCTATTCTTCTTAAACAGATCAATGTAGTCAGGATTTATAGTAAGCTGAACTGCCATAAAGAGTAAGGAGTTGGTTCTGAAAAATACAGCGTTCTGCGTCCCCAGTGTTGCTACAACAGTTTAAATACTGTACCTGTAATTTAACGTTTCATTATTAACACCCTGACAAATTTTTACACGTATAACTTTAAAGTCTGTTTCAAAGCTCTTTTCAAAATGTCCGCTGTAGTGCACTGGGGTTTGAAATCTGTCCTCTATATCACTGCAGTCAGAGCGATTAAAAAAACTTGAAAAAAAAAAAAAAACCTTTTCTGGGCAAAAATCCTTACACTATCGATGCACTAGAGTGGCCATTTTGAAAAAAAGAGCTTTGAAACAGACTTTAAAGTTATAAGTGTAAAAAGCTGTCAGGAAGTAATCAATGAGAATAAAAATTACAGGTACCCCATTTAAACAGTTGTAGCAACGCCTGGGGATGTGGAATGCTAGATTTTTTTTCATAACCCCACTACATACTCTTTAAGGTGTTCCTACTTCTGATGGGGCATCATCTGTTGTGTTCACAAGCTCTACTTTTGATTTCTTACCCAAGCTCAAAGGGATTTTAAGTCACTGAGCTCCTGAAGGAGAATGTGTAAAACATTTTACTAGGCAACATGTGATTTGTGTGCTGGAGAATGCTGTCTGTCTGTTTTTCAGCAATGGTATACCAGTTCAATGAATCTTATATGCACCTGGCTGACTGACCGGATGGATCTGCAACTTCATCTTTATCAGCTGAAAATTCTTATTAGGATTGTAAAGGTAATGTGTTTGTATGAAAAAAGATTGATGTAGAACTTTCGTGGCAAAGATATTGATGGTAGTAAGTACAGATTTGCAGAAAAATTGGATTTTCCAAGCAATATAGTAATCATTTGTTTTTTAAATAAGCATATACAATACAAAGATACTGTTAATTCCTTAATGTTGCTAAGAAATATAAACAAAAGGCACATGCTTCACACTGATAAAAAGTTTAAAATGGTGTTCTGCCACTATACAGCATTGAGAAACAATGTTGTTGTATGTGTTATGAGATGGGAACTTTACAACCCTTTGTGCAAATTCTAATGTAATCAAATGATATATTACTAAATGAGCATGCTGCCTGCCAGCTGCCAATAAAGAATGTGTTTCAAAGATCACTTACAGGATCCAAATCAACACTGTTTTTGGAATAAATTTGAACACCTCTGCATACAATTGCTGTATTAAAATCGACTGCAAGGGGTCACAAAGGTGGCATAACATGCCCTGGAAGTGACATTTTGTACTTTGTTACACAATAAATATTTCAGTGTGAAATTGTGAGGATAAACCTTGACAATATCACATTGTATTGTTTTAGTTTTTTGGTCATTTGTCTGGGTAAGCAGGTTCTTTAAGCTTATTACAAGTGCAGCACTGCAGCATGGATTCGTCAAAGATCCTTACATCATTTAAAATGAGTTTAAAAAAATGATTTTATAAAAAAGTTCAAAGACAAAATGGCCATGAATGCTTTAATAATTATTTATTTATTTATTTATTTATTTATTTATTGATTGATTGATTGCTGTCTTGTAGAAAAAATATAGAGATTTTCGACTTCAAGGAGTCCTTGATTCAACCTTAAACAGCAAGATGTACGATACCGTTCGTAACCGACTAACTCTGGAAGAGGCTACCTCCTCTGTGAGCGAAGGAGGCGCCGGTCTCCAGGGAATAACAATGAGGGACAGTGATGAGGAGGATGAAGACGATGATTAGAGAATCACTTATAGAGCCCCGCTTTTGACTTATTCTGGTAACCCATGCATGTACCAACTCTGTTATTTAGCCACTCTAGGATTTTTTGTCAGCTGTTAAATGCCCATGAAGGAACCGTAAATAATAATAATAATAATAATAATAATAATAATAATAATAATAATAATAATAATAAAATATTGACATTTTAGCTGTGTGATAATAAAGTTAGCACCAGTCTTTGATTCATTCATTTCTAAATTCATTTATATGTTCCTAAGCAATATGGAGTACCATTTGTTTGAAAATGTTAAGTGAGTTAGGAATTCCGCTAGGTGTATCCCTGTTAAACGCAACCCTGTATGGCGCTTCTTTGACGTACTGTATATACTTTGGTGGTACATTGTTGTGAAGATGAGTGTAGAGGCCCTTTTTATTTGTTTTTAAGTGGATGCCAACTGTTTAAAATAAAATGAACTCCTGTATTAAGTTAAGGCAAAAAATTGTGTATTTTTTGTTTTCCCCTTGCACTTCTTAAAGGTCAGTGTATTTTTAGAATTGAGTTCTTCATTTGGCTTGACATGCTACATTATCATCTGTTACTAACAAAATGCTGTTGAGCCAAGATTTTTATTTTAATGAGTTGGTATTTTAAAAATGCAATATCCTCATTGTTCCATTGTGATATCGTATCAAAGAAAAATGAAGATTTTTTTTTTCTTATGTTTAGTAACTTATGACTCCTGAAGTGTTCTATTTTAGTTAGGTAGAACTTTTACATAACGTTTATTAAAAAGATAGTTTCCTCTTTATCTATCTTGTTTTAACCACTCCTGAAATTGAAAATCTGTTTATAATTCTTTGTATTTCAATAATATGAAAGGTCCAACATTATTTTTTGTTCCTCAGTTGTTTTGTATATATGATGCTGTACATTGCATTTTAAGCAGCAGCTGCATGTTCCAGGGTTCATCTCTTCTCCCAAGGCTTTTGTTTTTGTGTGAGTTAGCTGGTGGATTCATATTGTTTTTGCCTTATAAAAGCCTACAGTTGTAATATGCAAGAACTGTGGCCTCTCAATAAAATAACTACAAATATACAATGTTACCATCTGGGTTTTTTTTTATGGTTACATATAATAAATAAGACACAATCACAAATATATTGGTATATACTGTTTTAACATAGTAAAGGATCAGAAACAAGGGCTGTTAGTCATTTCATCAAGAAGGCTTTCACATGAGATGCAATATATCAAAAAGACAGACTGACTTTGTGCATCCTCTAGTCAAAACAATACCAGTTAAGCGCTCATAAGGTTTTCTTGTAGTCACAGTGGAATCAAAGTTTGACGCATGCTGGCAATGGTGTGGAATTGTAGTTTTCTCATCATTTTTATTTCCTAATTGCATAGGCTGTATCATCATAGGCAGAAGCAGGCATCTGTGAACCCATGTTTAGTGTTACTAATGCGGCTAAGAATATTTCATGTGGGGTGGTGCATTCATTAACTAAAGAATATATCTTCCCATGCTTAAATGTTTATATCACATTTGATATCTGGTGAGAAGAACACAGATTTTCCTGTTTAAGATTCACTTCTGGGGATCCTTTGTTACTTTGAAACAGATCTACATCAAGTTTAACATTGTATTCCTCCCTATTATTCAGGGCCCATCACACTCCACTGGTAATATACTGCAGTGAATGAAAGACACGGTTATGTCCTTATGCATTCCCAACCTCTCAAATGGATTTCTGAGAAAGTGTGTGTTGGTTGGTAGTGGGTCAAGTGTTCAATATACTAGAGGGTATATTATTGTATAAATCTGAAATGAATAGGAAAATATGTGCATAGTTCTTCCTGCCAGTATTGCAAGACATGTACTTTAGATACTGCAGTAATTGTATTTAGGGATTGAGTATTTATATTCTTGTTCATTCAATTTGTAAGTGTTACATAGCCAGGCAGTTTTCATTTCCTTGTTTAAAAATGATTTCAGTGGTAATTACGAAGTGCACAAAATGATCTTTGTGTCTTACACTCTTTCTCTTGTTTATACAAATATAGAAATGCTAATGTGGCACCTGTAATACTTCATCATCTTGTATCGTTTGCATTATATGCTCTTTAACTTGCAGCTTTGGATTTAGAGTAAAGATAGCTCGTCATTAGGGGTTCTGTAACAGGGCAGACAGAGGTTGGGAAAACAGATCAAATGCTATCTCCAAACAGATTTTCTCAACCGGATTAAAATTATTTAAAGATCAAGCAAGAAGACGTCTCAAAAACAATTCAGTCCAAGGCATTAAATTTAATGCAAGTCACAAATTAAAACCTTACATTACTGTTCAGTAAAAATATGGAATAGACCTATATAAATATCATTACTCAGCAGGAAACAAAAAACGCCTGTATTAAATCATTTTTCAGTTACTGTGTACAACCACCATCTGTGTGTTTCCAACAAACGTTTAACTAAAGTTCACAAACCAAACCATAGGCTGCCCTAAGGACATGGGACAGAGAAAGACAAATGAGAAAGCCCGGAGCTGAAATATGTTATTTGGGTCTCTAATAGTGACCTATTTGTTTGAACGTAAGGTTTACAGTGGCATCGTTTTTTCTGATTTATGTATAATCAAGATTCCCTGTATCCCAACATCCAATCTGACATCTGAAGCACGCATATTATATGTTTAATTTCCTTATAAGTCCAGCCTGAGCGGAGCAATTTTAGAAGAGGGGGTATCACAGTAGATTAATGACAGGAGATCTATTCTAGCACGACCTGAGCTGCTTTGGTTTTTAAGCCTCAATCAGGTTAGGAAATAGAAAAGATAACTGTATCCAAATAAAAGATTCACCAATTGACCATCACAGCAAGAACTGGACCCATTCTATCACTTTTGTTGTTTATGCAATGTGTTCTATTGATATTAAAAACAGCAGGTTACATGATTTTAAAGAAAACTCGTTCTTTCTGTGATAATGTTAGCTGTTGGAACAAATTGGATAGCAGTGAAAAACAAACCAAATGTCCATCAATGGGAAATAATATGCATTTGATAAGGAACTGACCTGAGTTTTAGGGTTGTAAGGAAAAATAACCAATTATTATTATTATTATTATTATTATTATTATTATTATTATTATTATTATTATTATTATTATAATATTTTATTTTTATATTTTCATCTTGACTGAGTATAAAACACAACATAGCCCCAAACACATACACATGCATGAACTTCAAGTTATTTTATTTAAAAATGATCAGGAAAGGCACATTAAGTCATTTTTTTTCAAGTGTGGCTAAATATGGATTATTCACAAGACACCCATTTAAAGTCAAATCTCATTTACAAGTGTATAACGTATCCAGTTTCCATCATGAATAAATGGAATATTTGCATGTTCTGATTGCTGTAGGGCAGGTACAGTAAATATCCCTTTGATCTCTGTCTGCAGTACTGCAAATATACAGCATCTTGAGGTTTCATGTTGCACACAAAATGTTACAGTGCGGTAAAAACCACAACAAATAAACACATAAGAAAGCAAGCCTAGAGATTTTTTCTTTTGTTCATAAAACCTGTGTTTTGCAGCAAATGTGTGGGACTCTGGCGCTTTTCAAAAGGCCATTACACCCAAAGGACTGAGCGACTATTTTCACATCTCATAGCAATAGAGAAACTGAGAGTTCAGACTGATTTGTTTCATCTTGTTTAGTATCCCTCTTTCAAATCTGGTGGTCATTCATGGCTTGGGGTATTGGATATGTAGCGCATGCATTAAGACGTGAACTCCCAACCAGACTGCAACATTATTTTCAGTAGGACGCTGGGAAGAAGGAAGAAGAGGCTATTTTCCATGGCAGTGAACAAGGACTCATTTGTGACACATGGTTACACAAACTGTAATATAGAAGGGCATACCAAGATAGAACTAAAAGTGCATAGAGGAAATAAATAGGGGAGCACAAGTCAGGTAAGCTCAATACAATCTGAATGAGACTTGCCCTTTAATACAATACAGTGTTTCAACAGTCTGCATTTTTTCCTAGCAAGTTGTTGTTAAGCTTAAATTAAGCTGGACTGTAATCAGTCCTGGATCCCACCACTATAATGCTAAGAGAAGCACCATCTGGGATCATCTAAAACAAATTACTTTTCAACTTAAACAAAAGAAATGACTTGCAGTATAAAACATAACAACATATTTTATGCATTGCCCAATAGTAACTACTATATATAAAGAATAGAATTCACAATGCATATATATAAAGAATAGAATTCACAATGCATATATATCAGTAATTTGTGCCACTATACTGTACATGTGCACATAGCCTTGTGATAATGATCATTCGCTGTTATATATCAGCATGTACTCAAAATAGAGCTTAGGTAGAAACACAGATCCCTAGAATTGTTCTTCATTTCCTTTCCACAGTTAATAGCACCAAGCCCAAAAGTGGAGCTAATAGAGGATGAGACATTAAAAGTATTCTATACTACCGCACATGTTCATTGTCTTCATAGCCTCACGCACGCACGCACACAAATACATTGAAAATAAATACTGAAAGGGAAAAAGGATACAATGTGGAAATATTTGACATATTGTACAGCAGTATACAAGAGAGGCAAAATATGAATGCAGTATTCTTTTTGACATAAAGTACTGCAAATTATTGTTGTAAAATGTGAGGAATAAATAAATGGCAATTATTACAAACAAATAAACTTTATGCTTCTATTATTTAAAAAAAAAAAAAGTTTCTGTCTTGGTACAAAAAGGGCATTTGACATTATCTTTGAAGCAACCTTGTTATTGCCAAAGTCAAGATGGCTTGAAAAACACACCATCTGGCAAACCAACAAGAAAATGGAATTCTGTAAAATGAATGAATTAGCATGTATCAGGAGCCCTCTCCAAACATTTCTTAAGGAGATGTTTTGCAGCCTTATGAATATTATAATTAGCTCTACCAAAATAACACCAAGGAATCAGAACAGGCATGAACTATACATTACGTGTACTCTCCATAAAAAACAATATGAAACACATTATCTCTAAACCACTATAATAAGAAATACTATTACTATTGATATGCTAGAGTAAGATTAATCCATGCTTCAATGACTCCTTAGACACTTAACATTGTTAAGACAAAAAAGGGCTTTCTGAGCATTGTGAATTCTATTCTTTACAATAATGAATGATCTTCCACGTGTGCATTTAAAGAAATCTCAAACCGTGAGGCAGAAAGGTGAATTGCACACAGAGAAGGAGAGAACACATTCTGACATGAAGTGTACCTGCTGGTGCTGTCTTTAAGGGTGTGGGTTCAAACCACTCTTCCATACACAGCAATTTAAGGACAATTTAAAGAAGCAATATGTGAGCTAAGAAAGTTTGGGGAATTGTATTGTGCCTCCTGAGCATCACAGCTCATCCTTGTTACTGTTGAAACTGTGGTCCCCTAGTCACAAACCGAGGATTTATTTCAAGTTTTGGTAGCTTTAATTAAATGTGATAATGAAACATTGTTGTTAGGATTTCACTAGGAGCTATGGTGAATAATGATGTAAGAAATATAACAAGAAGAAAATGAAAAACCGAACAGGAGTTATTGAGAGCATCAATGTCTTTATTTTTTCTTGGTTATAGCTTCCTCCTACTTCCACACATCCAAACTGTTAATCTGCTAATGGAGAGTTTCCAAACCACATTCGGCAATCTTCAAACTACATCATGTGTATGTCGGGAGTGAATTTAAAGGCAATGCAGAATGTGGAAAACCATGTTCCACATTTACCTATGTCATTCTTCACTAGACGTTGTTGCAATGTCATTGCGGGCTATCGATATGCAAGCCAGAAAATGACACAACAACTTAGGTAAGCATAACTGGCATAGCTATGTGTGTATTGCAGATTGTCAAATGTGGTTTGGAAACTCAATAATCACACACAACATCTCAACAAACAAGCTGTGTGGCTTCCTGCAAAATCCCAGTTGTTATTTACAGTATTCCTGTATGAAATATTTAATAACAGGACAATGCTTAAACACCAAATCATCTGCATGAGAGAATGTGTAAAATAAATGATTTGTCTAATGTATTCAAATACATGCTAACAAGTTTTTGGAAACCTGTTGCATGGTTGTACAATGTATTATCAGTCTGGAAGACACAGTAGGTTTAATCATATTGCTTTGGAGTCCATTGAAAATGATGTCTACTAATTGGCTTTTATGTAAATTACATGACGAAATTGAACCTGCTACTCTGTCATCGCTACAATAAATACTGAAATAGTAAATAAACCATGTGTGCAAAAAATCTAAGGTTTCATAATAGCTTCAATTCTGGTCCATAGGACTATCGGTTTCTATCCTTCAAGTTTGGATATTCATTCATATATAGACCATTTAGAAGTCCCAGTGCATTATTAGTATAGTGACACAGTCAGTTACAAATTATATTGCAGTCTCAGTGGAAGAACATGTGAAAGTGAGACCACTGGGAAATAGTTGTGATCTTATCTTGTTGTTAATCATGTACTTCACTTCTTATCTATAACGTGCCAGATATTAGAAGTTGGAAGTGTTGCTAATGTTACAGAAAGGAAGGTTGCTGAAGTGAAAACTGTGGGATCTTTTGGAAGCTAAACACTGAAATAGGCTAGTGTTATCCTAGTATTCAACGTGCACAATTTTGCAAAGACAAAAAAAAAAACCCTTATATGTGAAAATGTTATTTGAGAAACTTTGCGCTGAAAAGAAACTTCATTTACACATCCTAAGTGAGTGAGGGGTGTCGATGCTGTCTGTATAGTCTTTGATATTGACTGTTTCAGTGTTAATATCATCACTCCTAACTCGATTATACATTATTTTTATTTACAGCCAACAAACTCTGATTTCTTTTTTTATGATTACATGACTTCTAGTTTGAACAGTTAATCTAAATACAATATTCTTAAACCTGATTCTTTTTTAGAAATGTTTTCTGTAATACCCTAACACTTGTATGTATGTAACTACACTTGTGATTTTGCCTCTGAAACTTGGGGGTAACTTACAAAAAGTATTTGCAAGTAATTAAAAAAGACAGTAAATGTTTGGGGTTTTTTTTGTATTATTATTTATTATGATGCATGCATGTTTATATTGCACTATCTTCTACTGTTTTGCTTTCTTCAAGATTACCATAGAGATGAAGAAAGCCCCTCCCCTTGTCCCTTGGACAGTAATTTACTGTTGCTCTCTTTCCTGGATTGACCTAGTTCTATACATTTTCAACTGAAACCTTCAGCAGAAGACAGCATTGTATTGTATACAGTGTCAAGACAATTTTCCTGCAAGAAGAACAAGCAGACATCTTCAAATACTTGGGCTCCCTAATCACTTCTGGTACTAGAGAGATAGTAAACGGTAACTGTTCCTACCTGCATGGTTTACATACAATCACACAAGATCTACAGAATGTGTGCATATGACTCCATCTCATATACTGTCCTTATTTGTCTAAATAGGAATTCATTACACATCCATAGTGGACAATTACTGCACCAACACATTCCTGGTTTTTTAATAGACATTTCATTTATATTAAATAACTAGGGTGCTGTATATATCATTTAATACAGTACCATTGTGATCTCGGGTGAGCCTACTTGACAACCAAATGTCAAGAATATTCCAGTAAGAGTTTTCATTCTCTGTTCATTTGCCTTGTGCTTTATTTTAATTATTAAAATCATTAATGGACATGTAATTTAAAAGTGATAGTGAAAAACAAATATAACAAAATGTCTTGGCATTTATTTAAAGATAGTGAACGATTTTTATATTTACTTTTCATCGTAAAAAACTATAACCACAGTTTTGTTGGTAAGATATTAATATTAGTAGACAGTTAATTGAAGGTATTTCATTTACTGTAAGGTATTTTAAATCTATTTAACCGTTTTTCACCCCACTGTCACTAGATTCACAAGCATAATGAAGCATACTGAATGTCTGGTGTTAGTGAACCATGTTGTGATTGTTTATCAGTGGTGCTGTGTCTGTCAACCACTTTTAAGAACAGAATGTACCACAAGTTTCTCAAAGGTTGCATGAGGTAGGCAGCTGTAGAGAAATTGATTTTAACATTCCACAGCTGCTTAGACAGGTATTCTCTTCTGTTTCAGAGGCAGTGTAAACAAAGCTTACATAGCGTTTGCGTTTTTAATAACATTCCAAAAGTCAGGCTATCAAAAACTGAGTAACAAGTCACTTTTAAACATTTGAACAATATAACAGGCACGTGGTCTGTTTGTTTCTGGAAATACCAGGAGACATTAAAATATGTCAATTGCCCAAACATACTGTATTGTCTAAAACATCAGATGGCCCGCTCGTTCTCGACTGCTATATGAAAGTGAAATTATATTTGCTAAAAACTAATTTGTGTTGTGACAGTTCAATTAACAAGATTTCTTCTCATCGACGATTCACATTCCTCAATAAAACTGGAAATTTTCACAGTGGAATTGTCCTATATTGTAGTGCAACAGACTATCCAAACAACCTAAAAGAAACATGTTTATAAATCAACGACAAGTGTAAATCTAAAATTATTTTGTATATAGCTTGTTACATGCATGCCAACACTGGTAGATAGCCTGTTTGATATATTACAGTTAATGCACAATGTTTAAGGTCCTAGTCTTAATAAATGCAGGTTGAACGTTGAAGCATTCAATAAAACTCGCATTCAATAAAACTCGCATTCAAGTTTACAGGTATGGCATCCTTTCCTGAAAGAGTCAGAAGGGTTTTGTAAGAATTTGTCTTACTGATACGATAGAGTTAATTACTAGACGAGTTAATACCTAGTTCTATATGTCGAATTGTACAGCAATACGTTCAGTATTTATTGTGTGGGTGAGCCTGGTAATTATCTCTGAATAAACTGGAATTAGAGTTGGTTAATTAATATGTTATGAGCGGCATTACTGGAACATGGTCATTCCTTTCCTTAGCGCAAGATGCAGGTGGATAAGATCGTTTAAGTTAAAAGTTAACACATTTTTTCATACCAGTGAAAACTGACTGACTTTTTCTATTTAAACAATGTGACGTGACTGCCAATCTCCATATATGTGTTTAGGATCATATGTTTAAGTTATTTGTTCCATTAAATTTAATAAGACCATCACAGTAACATGAGAGAAAACTAATGAAAACAGGAAGTTTTTAAACGTTGTAAAAAGAACAATAATAATAAAAAAATATTTTAGATTTTAGATTAGAGTATTTTTTGTGGTTTTTTTTATTTGTATTTTTTTTTAGTAAACTATATTCAAATAAAGACTAGGAGGTCTTAAAATGTGTTGCATATCTTAAATCCTTAATATTTTTGGTTGTACGAGTCTTTGTTGTGGTCATTTTGCTGCCTGCGGTATATTGTTCTTCTAGGATTTTACAATTGTAATGCATTACAAACAACCCCGCCCCTCAAATTAGTACAAAGTGAATGGGGAATGAAATTAAGTTCTGCTGAACAGCTTAAAACGAATAAAGGTGGATCCCTTTACTCTTCTGTGTGTGTGTGTGTGTGTGTGTGTGTGTGTGTGTGTGTGTGTGTGTGTGTGTGTGTGTGTGTGTGTGTGTGTGTGTGTGTGTGTGTGTGTGTGTGTGTGTGTGTGTGTGTGTGTGTGTGTGTGTGTGTGTGTGTGTGTGTGTGTAGACCGTTCAGACTGGTATATAGCTCAAACAATTTTGCCAGTGCATCTGATCCTTTTCCTAATTTCAAACATTTGAAAGGGGTTTCGTTAACCTTCTTGCTCCAAAGGAAGTCTAATAGAGAGAGGATATTGGTTTTTGTTGAGATATTGAACTGGTGTATTATACTGGTATGTTAGTTTACCTCAGCTCGTTATTTTATATTTAATGCATTTACAAAAAGGAATGCGTGTGGTTCCTACAGAACGTCACAGAAATATTTCACACCCCACCGTTCTCAATTTTGCTTAGCCAAAACCTATTCAGTATAAAGTTACGATCATGTTGGTTGAATTGCATTGAATATCATTAGATAGTTCTTTTAGAAGATTTAGTGGCAATAATTTGTTGTGGTTCTCAGGTGAAATCGTCTGCAAACAAACGAATTCAAACGGCCCTATGAACAAAGAAGAGAGGGCAAATGGTCATTGTTGCAAGCCCACAAAACTCTGGATTCTTACAAACTTTTATGTCGTCTTTAAAAAAAAAAGAACTCTTTTCATTGCTTGGTTTACCTCTGGTCAGGCTAAGTCTTTTCTTTTCCTTTTTAATCCGTCTCTTTATTTTAGAAAAACACAAAACCAGGTTCCACGCAGTGCTTTAGTGGCTAAAAGTGAAAGAGCTGCTTTTTTTTTCAGAGCTCAGCTCCATGAATCGCTCTGGAAAATTGGTTCTTCTGAATAGGTGAAGGAGGAAAAACGTTTAATAGGATCCGAGGGAGGCTCTGCTTCAGCAATCTGCTCCTTAAACAGGTGGAAGCTGGACCTTCTCAATTATACAAATAGTAAGTATAAACCAGGATGGAAATGTTATTTTCACCCGCACGGATTAGGGCTTGAATGAAATTGGAGCCAGCAAGATGATGAGGACTCAAGGTTGCTAACGAGATTTAAAAATCTGTATATGGTTTTTGGTTTTTATCAATATCTTTACAATAACATGTGTAAAATATAAATACGTTAATAACAATGCAACATTTGTTGATTTGTTTTAATTGGAATGTTAACACAAGTGACAAGATACCTTTATTATTTTTATTTTTTTAATTCTAATGGGCTTTGTATATTATATAAAAATGTGGTTGACTGTTTATATAATGTAAATATTATATTCAATAGATAGAATATATTTTCAAAATGATGGAAATATAAATGTAAATAAATAAAACAGGATTGTTCAAACCTAGGCGTTAAATACAAAGACAATTGCAAATAACAAGCATAACTTATAATTATAGGCCTAATAATAATAATAATAATAATAATAATAATAGAAAGCATGGTAGGCATATTGCTATTCAATTTTTAAAAAGCTATATTAAGATAAGTTTTAGTAGAGTTAAATTAAATTAAACAAATAGTTGCTTGATTATTTGTTGGCATATTAAAAATGAAAATATATACTAGTATTATTGAAAAACAAAAAGACTTGCAGTGTATAAAATAACTAGTACTCTGTAGTAATTATGTATAATGCCCCGTGGGTCTGTCTAATGGGTGGTGGGAGCTAAAACAAGGCTGGTGATGGCATTTTCTTGTCATCCTGATGCAAGTGACTGCATGTGATGTCAACTAAGTGTAGAAGACAGTGATCTCTCGCTGATGAGGATGCCTGCGATCCACATGTGACAGTGTAATCACACAGCAATACTTAGCTACATTTGTCTTCGCTTGCGAAAAGGTAAACTCTATAATGCTGATTCTTCCAAGTTTGCAATCAGAAATGATGAATATGAATGTAGAGGACTTTACTAACAAGCTCTGCAATGTCCTGTTAATTTTGTGTGTGCTAGTTAATGAGCGTTAATCTGGTACCCCTGGGTGCCATTGTTCAAGGGATGTTCATTTGAATGTAAATGGGTGACACTGTAAAAGCAAGGTGCTTATTAAACTGATGCGTGTCCTATGGCTTTTCTGGAATGCAGGAAGGGAAGACTGGGAGACTAATCGACTGCTGCGCACACCAAGTTCTGCAGGGATGGCGAGTTCTCTTCCTTTGGAAACTGTGATGTCCTGTCCAAGGCACGAGACCAGGAGTGTTACTTCCACCGCCCCAAAGGCGCTGGCCTTCTCTATTGAACGAATTATGTCAAAGACTTCCGATACAAAAAGTTCCTTGGAAGAAAGACATGGTCTGGGGAATTCAGATGTAAAGAAGATGGTCAGTCTTTGCTCACCTATACCCTGCATGATTCCCATTCAGCCTTTGAGTTACGACCCTCAAACCAAGGCGCTGATGAACTATTCCGAATTCTGGAAAGCAAACTTAAGGGGAACGATTTGCGGTTCACCCGCAATGTGCACATCGAGCTGTGGCTTGTGTTGTAAAAACGACCCAAGTTTTGTGCATTCACTATTGCCAAACAGCAGGGTTATCAAGCCTCAAGTAATTCACCAAACAGTAACAATGCCAGCTAACGGATCTCTATATTATTTTAACTATTTGGACTCCTCGTATCACCCATCCGATCTTTTAAGAGGACATGTATTCCCTTCCACCGTTGTCAGTTCCCAGTCACAAACTTCATTTTCTGCTCACCAGAAATTACTTTTGTTGGAGAATGCGAAATTTGCCAGTTTGACAGCGGAGACGTTTCCTACACCCCAGTTTCCACATAAAGAACACCTACCGGGACAGTTAGACCAGATTGTGAAGGAAAACAACAGTTTGACATCAGAAAAGAACGGCGTGAAACCGCACACTAAACTGAGCAACTCTTCTGATGGAAAATCTAAAAATTTCACTTGCGAAGTGTGTGGCAAGGTAATGAATGAGTCTTAAACATATAATATACGAGTTACTATAAAACACTGTAAACCCTACTACACATCCACGGTTAAAATAATCATATGGTACTAATGAGAAATACAGTTGTCTTTATTTATTTATTAAAACAAAAACAAAAAAAACACTTATAAAATGTATCCTTTTTTTTGCAGGTGTTTAACGCACATTACAATTTAACACGTCACATGCCGGTACACACAGGAGCCAGACCGTTTGTGTGTAAAGTCTGTGGGAAAGGGTTTCGCCAAGCCAGCACTTTGTGTAGGCACAAAATTATTCACACACAGGTGAGTTAAAAGCACAACTGTACACAAATAGTTACGCAACTTTAACTGCTATTTTGTTTCAATTGATCGATGTACACATTTTTTTTAATTTTCATCATGTTTTTTTTTTGTTTGTTTGTTTTGTTAGGAAAAACCACATAAATGTAATCAATGCGGGAAAGCCTTTAACCGAAGCTCAACATTAAATACGCATATACGGATTCACGCTGGATACAAACCATTCGTATGCGAATTTTGTGGAAAGGGCTTTCACCAAAAAGGTATGTCTGGTGTAAAATTACTTTAAAAACAAACCGAGGTTGTGTTATTATAAACAAATTACAATAGAGTAGCTACATATCCTGTTTTCGATACAGATGAATGATATAGTTGTTATTTTTTTTAATGTAATCAGCACTTCCTTTTGCCAGGTATGTAAAGCATTTTAACGTTGTATTATTTAGTGTATTTCAAATGGAATATACTTTAGTAGACGGTGGTGCTCAAATTAATGTCAGGAAAATTGTTTATATGTATGCGATTGATATAATCCATACAAATTATCATACGCACCTGTAATACATTTCCGTTTAGTGTAATACAGGCTGAGGTTGTAGAGGCTCTATTGATTTGTGTGTGTATATATATATATATATATATATATATATATATATATATATATATATATATATATATATATATATATATATATATATTTTACTGGCTGCTCCCACCAAATAGAATGTGTCATTTAACACTAACTAACTTTCCCTACAAGATTCCTAAATTCGCTATGGGTCAAAACACCGACCTCTTTCCAATTTTTAATCTGACAGGTTTAGGCTGTTGTAGCACTTGATTTTGATAAAGTTTGACAACTTCTTGACTCTCACATGCAAAACGCCGATTAACGAAGGCTTGCAGATAAACTCCTTCGTCTAAAATAACTTGCTTGTAAACTCTTGGCCTTGGGGAGGAAGAAAAAAAAAATCTCTTTACTAACTTTATTCCTTGTAATTTCAATCTTTTCAGGAAACTACAAGAATCACAAACTGACGCACAGCGGCGAAAAGCAGTTCAAATGTACAATTTGCAACAAAGCCTTTCATCAGATTTATAATCTGACTTTTCATATGCATACTCACAACGATAAGAAGCCGTTTACTTGTGTAACCTGCGGGAAAGGGTTCTGTCGAAACTTTGATTTGAAGAAGCATATAAGAAAACTGCATGATAACAACACCTCCACTTCTGTTCCAAGAGCGGTGCAAGGCTGAATTTGTCTCAAAACACGTAAAATGGACATGATACATATATGGACAAAGCTTTCGTGTAGTTTATTAAATATGTCTAAATGACTACAACGCAGGAAACACTTGAAATGCCAGATCATCTTAAATACTTTGTATTTTAGGCCAAGACACGTACGTTGTATTGTCATGTATATATCACATTGTGTAAATTGTTATTATTTAAATCAAGTTGTATCACATTTCTATGTTTTGTAATGTAGTACTTGTTTCTAAGCAGTGGGGTGTAATGTACGTGTAGATTTGTTGTTTTCTTTCGATATAGATTTAAATTTAATGCCTGTGAGTGGGTTTGCAAATGATTACAATAATTGTCATTTATAACTGCATTTCATAAAAGTATCTTACAACCTTAATAAAATATGATATGTTTATTCACAGCTTGGCGCTCTTGTTAATATATTATTTTGAGTTCTGTTTGTTTTACAGTCTGGGCGACTTCGTGTTATTTATAAAACAGGTGTATAAGATTATAAGTGTAGAATTAAGTAAAACATACTATTCGTGATATTTTGTCAAGTGCACGAAAATGTAGCAAATGCATGGACATAGGCCTTGGTCTTGATGGAGATCAGCTTCAAATTTGTTAATATGTTAGTTTTAATCGATATTGTTAAAATATTGTTAAAACTTTAAAAAGTATGCTATAGTTTTTTTGGGGGGGGGGGGGGGTGGTTTGTTTTTTTTTTTGTTTTTTTTTTTACAATGGCTTACTTTTTCG